>NW_019268524.1:5434193-5460559 GCF_002738365.1 Cucurbita moschata
AAAAAAAAAAAAAAAAAAAAAAAAAAGCTTGGAATACCCGAGATACCGAGAAACAATAAATAAAAACAAAAAATTAGCATTTTTTTTCCACAACTATATTTTAACATAAAATTTATTATCGAAATAAATGTATAGAAAATTAGAAAATTCCTAAAATTATCTTGAATCTAATTTTTTATTTCTTTCGATAAATAAATAAGTCACTCTCGACTTGCATTCGAGGCAATTCTTAACCTATAAGGCGTATCCGAAACTATAAAAATTAACGTCTTATTATCTGAACTAAAAACGATATGTTGCGAGAGTTTTACAATATTTTCGACTTTTGTTCTTCGAATTTGACCTAATTTTGCTTCTCTTACTTTATTTAACTACATTTTCAATATGGTCTTGTTTTGGCATACACTCCTTAAAGGTATCATTACCTCGTTATCAGTTTCAAAATGGCGTGTCATTTTCCCTATTATGTTTCTTTAGTAACATTACAAAGTAATCCAAATTTGGGTATCAAAACACGTCCAAATATCGTCTTGACATTCATTTACGTTCTTTCAAATATATCATCCGTTGCTATCAATCCTTCATTTGCACGTTATTCAAAATTCAATTGTTTTGCAAATTTTATCTGAATGACTCTTTGTTTAAGCTCCGAGTATCAAAGAGATAGTTTTTAGGTTAAATTCTCTCGCTTCTGTCTTATGTTCTAACTTTTAAGTCTTGTTTAACCATCTTATCATTAGGACACTCTCATTTAGATGCGATCTTAACTCATTCATGTATCCTTCATTTGTTACACGCCCACCAGCTTCCACCTTAGTTTGTCCCCAAACCACATCTTACTAGGAGAAGTACCGCTCTGATACCATTTATAACAATTCATGTCTAGCATTCAGAATCCAGATTTGGCACCTGACGATCTCGACATTCACCTGTGACATGGTCAAGTTATCTATTTCTCGCTTCTTAAGAGTGAAAAATATCCCCACCGACCAATATAAGTCATTCTAGCATACTTTGTCATCACTCACATGCATTTTAGGAAAATTCTCCCGAGGTAACCGAACCTAGAATTGTTTCAATTAAATTTTAAATTTGATAATTTTTTCAACTATTTTTAAAATTAATTTATTTTCACTTTTTTTTTTCTTTTTGAAGAATATTAATTTTCTTTGCGAGTTTGAATTTAACACGATTTAAATTAGATAAGTGCTTCTAGAAAAATCAATTATTCTTAATTAATTATGAAATTTATATTTTTTATTTTATTTTTGGAGAATATTAATATTCTTGATGATTTTGAATTCATTGGAAACTGAATTCATCTTGAACTTCGCAAGATCAAGGATAGCCTTTGGTCAAGCGAACCAATGATCAGCCTACACGTGGCTGATGTCGAAACTTTAGAAGACTTTTTTTTATTTATTGTCACATCATAAGAATATTATAAAAATAAAATTAAAAAATAATAATATAAGACCTAATCAATCCAATTAGAGTTCACAACTTAACTCAACCCAACATTTTATTTTCGGGTTAGGTTGTCAAGTTGTTTGTTTTAAAAGAAAAAATTATACTTATTCACCGTTCGTGTTATATTAATTACTAAAACTCAAAAAATTCAAATATCAAACGCGACACCTATTACAATTGTTATATATTCTTAATTTTTTGAAAAATAGGGCTAGATTGAACTGTAACTCTATTTTCGAGACAATTGTTATCAAATAAGAATTTTAATGATATAATTAGAAAATTTAAAAGATTATATTTAGCCCTAAAATAATATATCAAATAATAATATGAACTAAAATTTCTTCCACTTTTGCCCTTTAAGGAATTGCCACGTGTCAAGCAAGTAAGCAACGGAGTGGCCAAGTGTAAGCTTATGACATAACTGTAATTGTGAAGTAGGTTTTAGAATTTGATGAGTTGGCTGGATTGGCCAGTGGGTCATTGCCACGTGTCGTTAGAATTTCTCGTAACTACGTAATTGGGGATTTGATAGTGATATTACAAATATTTTAGATTATTAGCTTAGGTTACTATTTTCTTTAAAGTTTTGAATATTAAAAAATGACATTATTATAGTATTTTCATATTCAACATATTAATAGAAAATTGTTATTATGTTGAACCTTCCACGCACCGTTCCAGCTACCTTCAACTACCGTTTGTAGTCGTATCGAGTAAGCTAACATCTAAGAGTTGCTAGCTAAGTTGTTGTATCAAGGTGAATCTGCATGTCTAATAGTTCAATAAAGCGTGAGTGGGTACGAAGAAGAAAAGGGCAAACACTCAGACCTAACGAGAATGAGCAACGACAAAATGACTAGATGCGGTGGTGGGTTTTGCATCCTCTTCACATAGGTAGATTTGAACACGCGCATGTGAGGGGTAAAAGTCCAAGCCCAACACTAACAGAAATTGTCCATTTTGGCCTGTTACGTATCGATGTCAGCCTCACAATTTTAAAACGTGTCTACTATGGAGAAAGTCTACCACTACTCTGACTAGTGCCTCGCACCCTCTTGTGACTAGCTCTGATGCCTTTATAAAGATTGATTTGTTTCCCTCTTCAACCGATGTGAGATCTCACAATCCACCCCCTTGGGGGCCTAGCGTCCTCTCTGGCACATCACTAGTAGATATTGTCTGCTTCGACTCGTTATGTATTGACGTCAACCTCACGGTTTAACACGCGTATGCTAAGGAGAGGTTCCACACCCTTATAAGGAATGTTTTGTTCTTTAATTGAGGCTCGACTCCTTCTCCAGAGCCCTCGTACAAAGTACACCATTTGTTCGACACTTGAGTCACTTTGACTACACCTTCAATGCTCACAACTTATTTGTTCAAAATTTGAGGATTTATTGACATGATGTCAAGGACATGGTTCTGATACCATGTTAGTATCTCATACACTTCAAAAATAGAAAGAAAAAAAAAATTATGTATAAGGTTGGAGAGCATAACCAATCATTGCTTAGAAGTTTGTGGAAACATCTCCCTAGCGGACGCAGACGCGTTTTAAAACATTAAGGGGAAGCCCGAAAGGGAAAGCCTAAAAAGGACAATATTTGCTAGCGGTGGGCTTGAACTATAACAAATGGTATCAAAGCTAGACACAGGGCGTTGTGTCAGCAGGGATGCTGGGCTCCTAACGGAAGTGGTTGTGAGATCCCACATCGGTTAGAGGGGAACTAAGCATTCGTTATAAGGGTGTGAAAACCTCTCCCTAATAGAGGGGGTTTAAAACCATGAGGTTGACGACGATATATACTAGGCCAAAATAGACAATATCTGCTAGCGGTGAGTTTGTTATTACAAATGGTATCAAAGTTAGACACCGAGCGGTATGCCAGCGAGGACGCTCGATTCCCAAAGGAGGGGGGAGGGGGTGAATTATGAGATCCCACGTCGAGTGGAGAGAGAAACAAAACATTTTAGATAAAAGTGTGAAAACCTCTCTCTAAAAGAATCATTTTAAAACTGTGAGTCTGACGGCTACACATAACGGGCCAAGGCGGACAATATCGGCTAGCGATAGGCTTCGGCTATTATACAAAAATTGTAGTATCGCGCCAATTGCTATCTAACAAACATTTCAATATTAAAATGGTTCTGTTGGGCTGTTGGGCTAGGTTGTAACGCTAATGGTAGGTTAGTTGGTATGAACAGACCAACAAAATGTTAACCCAACACACGAACCAACCGAAATTTCAGTTTTTTTAAAGATTTAATCCGACCGAAGAAAAAAAAAAACATGAAAAGAAGATGGGATATAAAGCAAATTGGACAAGGTTTGACCATTTAAATAATTAAAAAAAAAAAGGGATAAAATTTGAATGAAAACTCAAACACACTCTTTGTATTCCCTAATAATCTCTCTCCCAATTATGAACCAATAAAGAACAAAATCCCCCAAATTAAAAAATTGGGTCTCATCCACATCTCTCTGATTTTGATATTTTTCTACAGATTTTGGGCAACAATCAATCAACCATTCCAAGAACAAGATGAAGATGATGATGATGATGAAGCAAGAAGCAAGAGTTCGCTGTGTGTTTTGTTTTGTAAGGGTTTGCGTTTTGGATTAGCTCTCCACGTCGCCATATCTAATGGGGCGGATGGGGCGGGCCACTCTGAACTTCCCCTTCCCTCAACAATGGTGTGTGGCCAACCGCCATTCCCTCTTTGCTTTAAATATCTGTCTCTGAGGGCCACTCCGCCCGACACCCCCTTCAATCTTGCTACTTGGATTTGGTGGCCAACCATTCAATCCTTTCTCTCCCTGTTTCTTTCTTTTTCTTATCCATTTCAAAACCCCATGTGGGGTTTTGTTTATCTAATGGGGTTTGGAAATTCTGATTGTTGAATATAAACGGTTGATTATCTCTTCTTCTTCCTCTCGATTTGGGGCTTTTGTTTTGTTTTGTATTGTGTTTGAAGTTAGGCCAACGCCTTTGGCGTATTTCTTTACCGTTTGATTGTTGATTTCACTTGTAATCAAAGTTAGGATATCGTCTCTTCTTGGGTTTCTCTTTTCTTTTTTGTTGATTTTCTGGTGACCCTCCGCGACCCAACTTCTTCACCTTCCGGTTTTCTTGCTTTCCAACCATTTTTGTTGTCTTCTCTTTGCTTCTATATACACTCCATTTGTAATTCTTTGTTTGTTCTGAGATGCCCTTTTGTATGTTCTTTCTGAATTGTTAGTTTTGGGCCTGCACGCTAGGTGTTTGATGTTTTGCCTCACTGAATACCTTGTAGTTAGGACATGGGACTTTCATGATTTTGAGTTGTTTGCTTTTGTCTTGAAGTGGGTTTCGTCTCTTCTTTAATCATAACGGGCAAAACTTGTGTGATTTTGGTTCAGTTTCAGTTCTCCTTTCATGAAAACCACCCCTTGTTCTTTGTTCATCTTCCCAACTTTATCAATGTCCGTGTAGTGTTTGTTGTCTTCTTCTTGAAAAGGAGCTTGATTTGCTTTAGTTGAAACAAGGTCGTTTTGCAATGATTCATTCTGGTTTCTTCCTTGCGGGTCCTTCATTTAATTCTGATGCTACTACATCTTTCATATCGAGTACTGTGTCTGGAGAAGATGGCGCTACGGCTGATGATACCAGAAATGATACCTCTGGTTCCCTCCCTCCTTCTTTTTGGGTTAGAACGGCCATGAGAGTCTCTAGAGCTAGATGGTTCATTTTCTTGAGAAGAGTTTTTCATTACCAAAACGGATCGAGATCTGATCTTGGGCCGAATCCTTTCAATTCAGGTTCATGGATGGCGATGGAACTTGTAGCTTTGTTATTTCAACTAATCATCTCTGTGTTCACTCTTGCCATTTCACAAACTGAGAAGCCAGTTTGGCCTATGAGATTGTGGATAGCTGGTTATGATCTTGGCTGTGTTCTTAGCTTACTGCTTCTCTGCGGTCGCCATCGGTGTCGTTATCTTATGCAGGGAGATAGTAACAGTCTTTCGGATATCGAGCACCAGAGCAGCAATGAATCATCGAGGTAAACTTCAACATGCTACTTTCATATCAATTGATTTTAAATTTGAACTATAATCATGAACTATGTTAGACTTAATAATAATGTCCTTTGAGACAAAGAACCATTGTAATAGCCCAAACCTCGAGGACAATATCTGCTAGCGGTGGGCTTAGGCTGTTACAAATGGTATTAGAGTCAAACACCGGATAGTGTGCCAGCGAGAACGCTGCGTCCTGAAGAGGGTGATTATAGATAGTATCAGAGCTAGACACTAGGTGGTGTGTCAACGAGGATGCTGGGCTCCCAACAGGTGTGATTTGTGAGATCCCACCTTGGTTGGAGAGGAAAACGAAACATTCCTTACAGTAAAGGTGTAGAAACCTCTCTCCGGCTGACACATTTTAAAACCTCGAGGGGAAGCCCAGAAAATACAGCCCAAAGAGGACAATATTTGTTAGCGGTAGCCTTAGGCTGTTACAACCATGGTATCAAATTAATCATGTCCTAACGTCTTTTTCCAGAGCGTTCTTGGGTAAAAATTTCTACAGTTCACAAGTCTGCAATACGCAGAAACTAAGTTAAAGAATGGAAGGTTTCTTAATGACCCACAGGATTAGAAGTTCTTATATTAAAGTAACTGGAAATCATTAAAGGCAGCTTTAGGAGCTCAAAACTTTACTCTTCCTGCAGTACTTCACCTCTTATCTGACTACTTTTATTCAACATAATTCAGGTACTCACATTTGATCAACAGATGTCGGACGTTTCTTGATCTTTTCTTTGCAATATGGTTCGTAATGGGCAATCTTTGGATCTTCGATTCTCGGTTTGCGTCGTTTCAAGGAGCTCCCAAGCTACATCTATTATGCAGCTTCGTGCTAGTTTGGAATGCCATATGCTACTCTTTCCCATTCTTCCTGTTTCTGCTGCTATGTTGCTGTGTGCCAGTGATCAGTAGTCTTATAGGATATAACATCAACATGGGATCAACCGAAAAAGGCGCATTGGACGATCAAATCTCTCAACTACCTTGCTGGAAATACAAAGTCGTCGACGTCAACATCAACCTCGGAATTCAACCCGATAATTCCAATACAGGACTCCCAAAAGAGGATCCAGTAAGTAACATTTTATTTTCCTGGTTTAGGAAACTCGAAACGAACCATTTCTTTCACGGGTGATCGGGAATTAAAACACTTCCATTTCCCCTTCGATCTTTCAGGAATGTTGCATCTGTCTTGCCAAGTATATAGACAAGGAAGACGTGAGACAGTTGCCTTGTTCTCATGTGTTCCATCTCAGGTGCGTAGATAAATGGCTTGCTATAGCATCATCATGCCCTCTCTGTAAGCAACAACTTCAAAGATAGAGAGCTAAGAATCCTTTTCTTTCTCCCTCCAGAATGAAATTCTTTACATATTCCCTGTTTTTGTGATTTAGGCCTTTAGATTAGAGTTTCATATGGTTGCTTGAGTGAGTTCCTGTGCTCACCAGTTACCTAAATAGACTGAAATACCGAATGTTAGATATAGCAGGAGAAATGATGCCTTACTTGTAGATATTGTGAGAACTATAGCGTTTGCTTAATGAATACAAACTAAGTGTGCCTTGATTAGCTGATTAGCTCTGTAAAGTTCATTGAGAATTTGTCGTTCTTCTAGGAGACGAGTAGACAAGGGCTTAGGAAACATTTAAGCGAGTCAAAAACGTCAAGTGATTGGTTAAGCTTTGTTGTTTTTTTTTAGGTTCGAATGCGTTTGAGTTTATATTCCCAATGATTATTGGTTTGTTGTGTTGTTGGTTAAAAAGGACCTCTTGAATGATGAAAGTCCCACGTCAACTAGTCTCTTCATTGGTGTGAGGCCTTTTGGGGAGCCCAAAGCAAAGTCACGAGAACTTATACTCAAAGTGGACAATATCATACCATTGTAGAGAGTGATGTTCATCTAACCTGACCTACCTAGTTTGTTATGTCTACTTAGTTTAATTTTCATATTAATAAGTATATTATGAATAATGCCTAAATGAGATATACTATATCTTATATCTTATATAGAATTATGATAAATTATTAATAAATAATTTTAAAAAATTCATATAGCATGTATAAAATAATTATTACACTAAAATATTTAATTCCTTTTAATCGTTAATTACAATTTTCATTTAAATCAATAAATAAGTTAATTAAAATTGGTCTCAATAATGGACTATAAATAATCAATAAGTAGGTAATTATAATGATTGAAAATCAAAATTTTTATTAATATAAGTTAATGGTCCTAATTAACTAATTAATTATAGTTAAGTATGACTAGCTAATTAATAATAATTTTAGTAAGTAAATAATTAACTCAATTACTCTCTAGTACAATCAAGTCCATCTCATGGTTAGAATTTAAACATTAATTGCATATAGACATTTTTAAAGAAAAAGAAAATCAGATTTAATTAAAAATGGCAAATGCAGTGAATTAAAATCAACCATGATTCATTCATAATATTTTTAAGAAAAAAAAAAAAAAAGTCAGAATCAATAAAATGGACAAAAGAATACAACAAAGGAGAGAAATAGAGTGAGAGAAGGAAAATAGAAGATATGAGAAATTATCATAATTTGTACCCATAGAATTTGATTTTTATTGATGCCGTTTTAGAGTCGTATTTTACGTTGTTAGTTTGATTATTAATTAAAATGTAAAATATTAACAAAAGGTGACGAACGGTGCGATAGGAAACGAACTCTAGCAACATTTGGAGTAGTTCTTCAGGAGTGGGAGCTTACGATAATTAAATTAGGGAGTACTCCGATTAAGGTCAACCAAGTGAGTGGCCTTACTTTAGGATATGATAAAAAATTGTACGAGTAATGATGATGTATGAACTCTGTTGTATGTTAATATATGATGATGTATAAGTGTATGATGATGTGTGTAGTATATATATATATATATATATATATATATATATATATATATATATCGATGAATGACGTACTTGATATGCTTGATGCGCTTTATGGCAATATGATGAGTATGATAATTGTGTGACGTTTACCTTAATATGATGTTGTTTTCCATATTGAGTATATTATATGATAATGAGTGTCATATTGCATCATGTCGTTACATAGACATAGGACACAACCCTAAGAGCATGAAAATGATATTAATATAAATATCCACGAGTATGTGATACCTAAAGTAACAAAGAGATGAGACTTGAGGGTTGTGTCAGAAGAGATTACGATGGATTTAGAGGGACCTCATGCATATTGTATGTTTATAAGCATAGGGCTACTTCCCCTAGAGATGATGAGTACGAACGCGCATAGTATGATGATGAGTGTAAATGTGTACGAGTGCGAATGCGCACAGATGAGGGTGTTCATGAACCACATGACACTATGAGGTTCTGCTGACCTCCGGACGTCGCTACAGATTAGCTTGATTCGAGGGTCCAAGGGATGTGCAAGCGCCCTGGAGATTCACACTCGCACGTGTGAGTCGTGTAGGGAAGTACTACACATCCAATTTGTCTAAGACTGGAGGCTACCCTTATGATGTTTAGAGATAGATCTCTCAATCATGATTGCATGTGTTTGCATTTGCATGGCCTCCTATTGTGGGGCCACTTGCTAAGTATTGTTTGAAATAATGAGGCCGTATGCCATGTCATCTTTCATGTAAAGGCAAGGTGCACTTGTACGGAGGACAGCGACATCGCGAGCAGAGACTGTGATCTCCCACATTGGTTGGGGAGGAAAACAAACTACTATTTATAAGGGTGTGGAAACCTTCCCCTAGTAGACGCATTTTAAAGCCTTGAGAAGAAGCCCGAAAGGGAAAGCCAAAGAGGACAATATCTAGCCGTTACAGAGACTGTGACATGTGAATAGGTTGTTTTGCATTTCATTGTTTTAAATTATTTTATATTTGTTTTTATTTTATTTGAATTTCAGTATTTCTTATTTAAACACATAAAGGTTTTAAGCATTTTTCGAAATATAAGTTATAAATGATGTTCATGTGTAAGAGTTATATTCCGCATTAGAGATGAGCATGAGACGCTAGTAGCAACTCTGAGTACGTGGAAATTTAGGGTCGTTACAGTCTTATTCTAATAACATTATTAATAGACCCACCTTACAATCATTAACTATAGATCACTCTACTATAGACACAGAGTTGCACTCTTGTGTAGTGTAAGATAAGTTGTGTCCATTGATATAATTATTACGAGCAAGTTCATATTTCATGAGTTGTTCGTAATTACAACTGGATTAAAAGTCTATTTTACTCTTTTAATTACGTCTTTCACTTTTAAGTACTACTTAATTCTCTAATCAAAAATTTGTTTATGATCCAACTATAAACGAAATCCCTCTCAGACCACTGATGAAAGGGTAAGCCTTATTGCAAGTCTCGAAATTAGCATTTAAGAGAACAACTCATCTAATTTTCTTATATGAAAAGAAGTGAATTTCATCTCGCGAAATTATGTTCCCAACTTCCTATTTAGTAAATTTCTAACATGGTAGACATACTGAACGGACTAGAACAAGCAAATCAAAGGACAAGCCCTCACAGGCAAAAATTCATAACTCAATTAATATTTAGTCACATATGATCATCCTATGAAATATTAATCTTTTCAATCAACGAATTTCTAAAAAGAGATTAAATATTTCGTGGTTCAATCTTATACAAACTCATTGTATAGGATACTTCACTCACATGTCTCCACAGAAACGATTTGAAATAAATAATTTGTAACAATTATAAAATGGACCATATCAATAATGCTGCCAAAAAACGATTCTTTAGGTTATTACTTGAACATAAACTTCTTATATGTCAATTACGTACGGTTCAAAATTATATAAATAATTTTAGATATTCATACCATGGATAATATTAAATTTCAAATAAATAATCAGAACTATTATTAAAAATTAATAATTACTTACAAACATGTGAGTAGAGTACTTATACGATAAATTTGTATAAGATTGGACTATAAAATATTTAATCTCTTTATAAATCTATTAATTGAGAATTTAAAGTTAATATAGACCGAGAGTTGACGTTCGGGCTTGCACGAAGAATGGTAAGATTTACGTCTTAAACTTTGGACGTATTTATTTCATTATGTAGTTTTATTAAATAATATTAAGTGGCTTAGCAAAAGTGAATGTGAATGCCACATGGGATTTAGTACCAAACATATTTTAATATGTAGTCTTCTACGTGGTTGTTATGCATAAGCTCCGTTGTCGTCCAGCGGTTAGGATATCTGGCTTTCACCCAGGAGACCCGGGTTCGATTCCCGGCAACGGAATCTTTTGTGTTTACCGAGTCAAAAAAATTATATACTTATATTTTAACACTAGGAGCGTTCAGCGCATCTAGTGTAGTGGTATCATAGTACCCTCCCACGGTACTGACCGGGGTTCGATTCCCCGGATGCGCAAACTTTTTTTGTTTCTTCATTCAGCATTTATAGTGTTCCCAATATAACGGTGGAGATAGATTTTCTTTTAACTCTATCATCTTTGTTTCAAAATTAAAAAAAAAAAAAAAAAAAAAAAAAAAAAAAATCAATATGTTTTAATTTAACCATTAATAATCATTTAATAACGAATAAATTGAAATTATTTTCTAACATTATTTCATCTGTCATAGCCACTTCCTATTCATTATTTAATTATATTTTATTAAATAATATTAAATTGTACAAATATTTATCAAGTTATTATTACTATTATTATTAAATAATATATTGGCTTACCCTATAAATCTACTTACTTATTATTAATTTATGCCCACTTTTTATTATTAATTATTTTTATATTCATAACTATGTTTAACTCTAAATAAGCCATTATTAGAGTTTTATTAACTCATTTATATTTTTTTTATATGAATTTGTGATATATATATATATATATATATATATATATATATATTATATACGTCATACATGGTTATTTTGTTATTTAATTTTAACAACATCATTACGTATGCTTATTTAAGTTAGATTTATTACAAAGTCAATAAAAACCTAACCGATCACAACATTTTTAACTTCGATCAAAGTTCTTCCCCTTTCGTCTCTCTTGAAATCTTTGGTTTTATTCATTTAAGTCGTGCTTGGTCCGGTGCGTGTTCCCATTAGACATGTGTTTATCTTGGACAGTTGAATTCGAAAGTGAATTAGGTTTTCTAGATCCAGATTTTTCTAATTAGACCTAAATGGATTAATGCAAAATGATCACTTAACGTCGTTCGAGCAACATTAATTTAAGATCTCTTGGTTCTTCTGGTAATCTTATCCCACGATCTCAAAAAAAAAAAAAATAAAAAAAAAAAAATAAAAAAAAATATATATATATATATATATATGTATTAAAGAATTAAATTTTCTTGAGGACTTAAGTAGTTCTCCTTCCATTATGAGCCTTTTTACTTAAATACCCTTCTCATTGTCTTCTATTGCAACAATGCCCTTCTACAATAGAGCTTGAGTTGTATAGTGTGTGAAATTATTTATTCACTTATTTATAAATAATTAATTATTTAATTTGGACGAATAATACAATGTTATTAGAGTATTATTGTAAGTAATATATATAAGGACGGTAGTAATATAAAAATTCTATAGTATATAAATAATATTAAGTGTTAGGTCAACGATTATACGTAATAAAATTATATATGGTAAATTACATATAAAGTAAATTGTTATTGTATACTATATAAAATAATTTGTTATTTACAGTAAAAAGTAAAGTAAAAAGTTATATACATATGGGTTATATCTAGTACAACCGTATATATAATAAACTGAACCATATGGAATCATCATGAGTTTATATTATATCAACAGGTTGAGTCAAGGCCTCATGCTAAGAGTGTGAACGACTGCATATCGATATGTCAGAGAGAGACATTGAACGTGCGCGATAGCTAGCAATCTCCCCATCCACCGGCTATTAAACTACCGCGAAACAATTTTCACTGTTCATCCACCAGTTCTTCTTTCCCTCTTTTTCTTTTCTCTTTGTTTTCTCCGTTGAAAATGGGTGAATTCAGGTCCAAATTCTTGGAGGTTTACTCATTGTTGAAATCCGAGCTCCTTCACGACTCTGCTTTCGAGTTCACTGACGATTCTCGCCAATGGGTCGACCGGGTACCTTACGTTTTTCTAATTTCATTGTCCCCAACTTCGTTACCTTTTCGTTTTTCTCGTGATTTTTCTTGTTTTGAGGTCGGATTGAGCTGTTCGAATCATTTTCGGAATGTAATGTGGTTCTTGTTTTTGCATTTTTGCATGTTGGGATTTGTTTGTTTGTTTGATTTGTATGTGGATGTCGTTGTAGAGTGGCTGAAATGAATGAATTATTTGATGATTTAGTCAATGAATCCGAGATTTTGTTTAAGAAATTGGGGGATTTTGAGTTCTTGTTAGATTGTTTTGACTTGGAACTCTTCGAAATTGACTGAGATAGGCCTTCTGGTCAGTGTTTGCTAGCAATGGTGCCGATGGAAAGCCTACAACGTCTTAAGCTCCTCTTTTTCTTGTATCCGCCTTATTTTTTTTAATTATGATGTGGATTGCTACCAAAGATGAGCATGGTTCTGCAGAAAATTATGACATAGTTTTGTTATTCATCTTTGTGCTCATGGAAATGTTTTCATCCGTTCAAAATATGAACTATATGACAAGAAAATTTCACATAGATATTTGCTTAAATCTACAATGAAGAGACTCTCAGATGAGTGGTTTCTTGCGGTATGATCTAGTTGATGATTGTTCGTATCTTCTCACTTCTTGCACTAGTGGTCTCCCGAGTGTTTATACTAAAGAAATATAAAGCTAAGTGTGAGATCCTACATCTGTTGGGGATTGTTGGGGAGGAGAACGAAACATTATTTAGAAGGGTGTGGAAGCCTCTTAAAACCTTGAGGGGAAGCTAGGAAGAGAAAGCCCTTGAGCTGTTAGCAAGGACTCTGGACCCGAAGGGGGGTAGATTGTGAGATCCTACATCAATTGGAGAGAGGAACGAGGGACAGCGAGGAAGTTGAGCCCCAAAGGGGGATGGATTGTGAGATCCCACATTGACTGGAGAGAGGAGTGAGTGTCAGTGAGGACACTGGGCCCGGAAGGAGGGTGGATTGTGAGATCCCACATCGGTTGGGGAGAAGAACGAAAGACCTCTCCCTAGCAGATGCCTCTTAAACCCTTGAGGGGAAGCCCAGAAGAGAGCCCAAAAAGGACAATATCTGCTAGCGGTGGGCTTGAGCTGTTACACTAAGTATCTCGACAGTGAGTCTGCTTGCCTGGATAGCTCTAGTTAGACCATGCTTGTCTCTTGCTTTTGATTTGTGGCATGATAATATATCCATTCATATGAACATTTTTGTTTTTTCTCTATGTTCATGGTCTCTCTCCTTTCGACTCCCTACAGCTGCAAATATTTTGTTCATCCTGATGAATTGTATGGTCTTTTTTCATTGCAGATGCTGGATTACAATGTGCCTGGAGGTATGGTGGAAACTCACCCGAAAATCCTTCAAGATTTTGTTGTATTGCGTTTATACGACGAATTGATCGATACGAAATTCTTTTTGCAGGAAAGTTGAACAGAGGACTCTCCGTCATTGATAGCTACAAGTTACTAAAACAAGGGGAAGAGCTTAGTGATGATGAAGTGTTCCTTGCATCTGCACTTGGTTGGTGCATTGAATGGGTACTACTACTTGGTTCCTCTTATTTGTGGTTCATCATTTCACTGTATACTCACTGTTTTCTATCATCTTCCTCATAGCTTCAAGCATATTTTCTTGTTCTTGACGATATCATGGACAATTCCGTCACACGACGTGGTCAACCTTGCTGGTTCAGGGTTCCAAAGGTGTGAATTTTAGTGACACCGAGTTGTTTTCCTTCAACGTTACTTAAATCCCTGTTTATAAATGTGTATCAGCCATAACCCGTCCGGTATTTCCTAATTATAGGTCGGTATGGTTGCTATAAACGATGGCATAATGCTACGAAACCATGTCTTGAGGATCATCAAAAATCATTTCAGAGAAAAGCCTTATTACGTAGATCTTTTGGATTTGTTTAATGAGGTGATTGTCTTAGAGAATACCTTAGTGCAAGGCCTTGTATTCTTTATCTGATCAAGTATCCATAATTTAGGTGGAATTTCAAACAGCCTCAGGACAGATGATTGATTTGATTACCACACTCGAAGGAGAGAAAGACCTATCGAAGTACTCGTTACCTCTGTAAGTGAGAACATTGCAGTTTAACAAAATCGTTCGCCTTTTACTCTGAAAATACATTCACTCGAATGCTTTTCGTGCAGTCATCATCGCATTGTTCAGTACAAAACTGGATATTACTCGTTCTACCTTCCGGTACGTACATTATTGCCTTTTATGTAAGTTTTTATCATCGAAAGAAGATGTCGCTTAAGGAACACAACCGTAAACCTTTTTCGGTTTGATTCATGTCACCCAAATCAAGAACTTAATGAATTTCATATCTTCTGTCCTTGGAATTTGTTTCTTTTGTAGAATTCAGAAATCTACACTGACAGAACTGCTTTGATTCTGCTTTAGGTTGCATGTGCGTTACTAATGGCAGGTGAAAATTTGGACAATCATAATGATGTTAAGAACATTCTTATTGATATGGGAATCTATTTCCAAGTGCAGGTAGTTTGTTATCTCTTTGAACGTTCCAATGTGGCTTAGGAAGTTGCACTGAAAGATTGCCTTTTTGCTTCAATTTGAGCTCCAAAGCCATATAATATTCCAACTTTTCTGCAGGATGATTATCTGGATTGTTTTGGTCATCCTGATGTGATAGGGAAGGTACGTTGTGTAACGCCCTTAATTTTCTTGTCTTGAATTAGTGACGTTACAAATGGTATTAGTGACAGTCACTGGACGGTGTACCAACGAGGACATCAAGAGGGGTGGGTTGTGAGATCCCACGTTAGTCGGAGAGGGGAACGAAGCATTCCTTTTAAGAGTGTGGAAACTTCTCCCTAGTAGACGCGTTTTAAAATCGTGAGATTGACGGTGATACGTAGCATGCCAAAGTGGATAATATCTGCTAAAGGTGGGCTTGTGCTTGGGCTGTTACAAATGGTATCTGAGCTAGACACTGAGCGGTGTGCCAACGAAGACGCTAACCCCAAAGGGGTGGATTATGAGGTCTCATATCGGTTGGAGAAGGAACAAAGCATTCTTTATAAGGGTGTGGAAACCTCTCTCTACTAGACACATTTTAAATCCTTGAGGGGAAGCCCAGAAGGGAAAGTCCAAAGAGGACAATATCTGCTAGCGGTGGGCTTGATGTGAGATCCCACATCGGATGGAGAGGAGAACGAATAATTTCTTATAAGGGTGTGAAAATCTCTCCGTAGCAGACGCGTTTTAAAAATCTTGATGGGAAACCCAGAAGGGAAAACCCAAAAAGGACAATATCTGCTAGCGGTAGGCTTGGACTGTTACAAATAGTATTAGAGCCAAGCACCGGACGGTGTGCCAGTGAGAACGCTGTGCCCCAAGGAGGGTGGATTGTGAGATCCCACATTGGTTGGATAGGGGAACGAAGCATTCCTTATAAGGGTGTGGAAACCTCTCCCTAGTAGACGCATTTTAAAACTGTGAGGCTGACGGCGATGCGTAATGTGCCAAAGAGGACAATATCTGCTAGGGGTGGGTTTGGGCTGTTACAAATGATATCAAAGCCAGACACCGGTCAGTGTGCCTGTGAGAACGTTGGGCCCTCAAAGGGGGTGGATTGTGAGAACCCACATCGGTTGAAGAGGGGAACGAAGCATTCCTTATAATAAGGGTGTGGAAATCTCCCCCTACGAGACATGTTTTAAAACCTTGAGGTGAAACCCAGAAGAGAAAGCCCATAGAGGACAGTATTTGATAGTGGTAGGCTTGGGCTGTTACACGTTGCGTGAACTGTTACTTTAACGACGTGCTATGCTTCAGTATTCGTGGAAACCGAGACTTGATTGACTTTTAAATTGGTATTTCAGATTGGAACAGATATTGAAGATTTCAAGTGTTCTTGGTTGGTTGTGAAAGCACTAGAACTTGGTGATGAGCAACAGAAGACTTTGCTGCATGTAAGTGGGGAACTTCAAGTTGCCTCTATCAAATTTGGTATTACGAAGAAGAACAGTAATAATTTATTCTCTTTTACAGGAAAACTATGGGAAAGCAGATGAGGATTGTGTAGCCAAAGTGAAAGACTTATATAAAGCCCTCAATCTAGAGGTTCTACTTTCTACCGTCAAAAGTTTAGGGACCAAATCGAAATACCGAACACTTCCCATAAGTTTATTATAGGATATACTTACAGCAAGTCGATTATAAATTCCTTGTCATCTGGTGTTAGAACTTTCATGTGTGTCGAGATAAATCTAGTTGTTTTTCGGCGTTCTTGCAGGGTGTATTCGCCGAATACGAGAGCAAAAGTTACGAGAAGCTTATAAAAGCCATTGAAGTTCATCCAAGTGATGCAGTACAAGCAGTGTTGAAATCCTTCCTTGCAAAGATATACAAGAGGCAGAAATAGAGAACGAGAAGATCGACTTCGGCCAAAAACTGTCGACCCCGTTTATGGTACTCGGTGTTTTCCTGCTATATAATTTGGTAGATGTATGCTGATTATGTTATTTAGCATATGAAAAATGAAAAAGGTCTCCGTTTGATAACTAATTTTATTTTAGATCGTCTTTTATTATTTGGTGGATGGGTCGGGAGTGAGTGAATATAAGGCAAAAAGAACGAATACTCTTTGTATTCACTCATAACAACTATAAACTTTCACGAGCATAGACGGTTGTAAATGAATGAATGTAGGTCTTCAATTTGAAATTTGTTCGGCTTTGAAATGCTCTTGCAATCCGCTCCTCAGCTACGATCTAAAAAGACATAAAGTACCAAGAGTGAGCGTAAAAATACACTCAATAAGTAACATACTTGTGGACTCTAAATCAAATCCAACTTTGAGATAAATCTCACAAGGCTCATCAAGCTCGAAGTGGGTCGTGATTGGTTCACCTAGACCGATACTGTGTGTGCTCATGGCTGAAGCGATCAGGACCCTAATCTACCTCTCCTCTGTCTCCCTTGGATCCGTCAACAAAGTTGCAGGCTAAAAATAAACAAAAGGTTGTGAATTGGGCAAACACCAAGATTTGAGGCCAACACAACCAATGTCGAAATTTGCTTACATTTCTCCACGAAAAAGAAGAACACAAAGCAATTGTTCATCAAACCACAAACAAAAACGAAGAATCTCATTTTTAATCCTCCAATTTCTTGTTTGTCGTCTTAACTTTTGTGGTGAATTGATTGAGAGAAGGAATCCATGGATCACAAACCAGATCACAGGGCCCCAAGGCCCACTCACAGACACAGCCTCGATCATCACAACAAAATCGGATTCACAGATTTCGATTTAGAGGATCTGAAGCGGAGCCCTCGCGTACTTGTGTCTCCGTCCTTGCATTCTTCGCCGCAGAAGGTCTCCCCTGCGGCCAAGGGGAGTTGTCTCTGCTCTCCCACGACGCATATTGGCTCCTTCCGATGTCGGCACCACCGGCGCTCTGCTGGTATCCTCCGCGGCGGATCTGTCGGCTCCAATCTCTCCGATTTGGATCGTAAATCGAGTGAATTTATGGGATTCTCCTAGTTGCCTTGAAATCGTCTGTTCGTTCGTTTGTGTTCGTCCTTTTCTTCCTCTTCTTATGTGTTGTTATTTGGTGAATTTTTTGATTGGAAATTTGTGGGAATGAAGGAGGATTTCATGATTTCCATTGCCCATTTTTTGCTTTTCTTTGTGCATTCATTTTGTTCTTCTCCTTGTAAAAATCTTTTTAATCAATTCCAAACTTTTTAATCTATTGGATTGATGACTTGAACAACTCGAACAAAGTTTACAATTCAACTCTAGTTGAGTTGGGTTGATAGATTTTTTTTTAATTATTTAAAAAAATTCTTCTTTGTTAGATGAACACAACTTTTTATCATATGGACAATATAATATCATAATTATCATTCTCCACTTACTAAACCTAATATATATTTTAATTTGGAAAACACAAGCTTAAAAATATAGAAAAAAATTCGGGATGACGACGGTTAAAAGACGAGTAAGAGACGGGAATTATCATCATTCCTATAAGTGTTTTTGTCTCGAAGACCAGAATATTATTTAAACATAATATTTAAAGTCGTCTAACATCTATTTTGTTCAGTATTTTGTTTTTTAACAACTTTTTTTTAAATTATTGTCTCGATTTAAATTTTGAACTTTTTTTAAAAAGCATATGCCAAAACAAAAAAAAAAAAAAATAATGAAAACATATATAAACTTATGATATAAAAATTGCATTTAACGTTATAAAATAAAATTTTAAATTTTAAATGTGACAAGTGATGTTAAAACATTTTAAAATCTCTCGAATATACACTAAAACTCGCCTGTAATAGCAACTAGCATTAACCTTAATAGCAATTATAAATGTACATTTTGAAGATCATTTTGAATCTCTCAAAAGTACATTTCAACCAGACTTAGCACCTACTCGATTCCATCGCCATCACTATGAACATAGCTTAATTACGGTCACTTTTTTTCAAAAAAATGGCTTGTGCAAGCAAGTGAAGAATGTAAGTGAAAGCCTATTACAGGACAAACCATCCCAGAGATGGGTAAATGACAATTTGATTGAACTATCAATCACCAAAATTGGAGGCTTTGCCATGTTCCTCTTCTCAATTGTGACTCACAACAACAACAACAAGTTAGCAGACTGATAAAAACTATACAATGCCATCAGCAGCTACTTCCCATTATATTTTATCCTAAGCCTCCCCCTACAAAACTAACATAAACGTCACTTCACTTGCTCGGCTTTGTCCACGACGTTTCCGAGGTCTTAACTTTACCATAATACATCTGCTTTGAAGACTCGTCCCAATATGCCTAGAGAACGAACAACATTAGCATCTGGTTCTACCAAAGAAGTTCAAGACCAGATAAAACAAAGTCGATGAACTGAATACAGAAGTTCAAACTCGATAGCCACGTTCGATTCTAACTCCTAATTTCAGTTTATCATCTTTGGTCTAATGGAATTTACCTGCCACCCTGAGGGGAGATCTTTTGAGATTTCTGCCAGGTCAGGCTGCTGGTTTCCATCCACTGATGCTTCAGCTGGGGATTGAGTAACTTTGCTCGACGATTGAGCTCTCCTTCGCTTTACCCGCTCACGCCTAGAAATGTAGCAAACGGAACTTAAAACAAAAGTCCAAAGAAATCATTGAATCCTAGCGGTTAAGACCTTGTTCGATAACCATTTGATTTTTAAAACCAATTTCAGCTTCATACCAATCACCCCCAAGAGGCTGAAAGTTGGCGTTTTCTTTTGCATCCCCACTGGAAACCTGCTGTGCATGCCATTCCTGCATCAAAAGCATCAGAGTAAGAACCCAGCTCACAGGCAGTGGACTCTCTTTATTTCAAAATTTTACCTTTATGTCCCGTTCTCGTTTCCTCTCTAAAATCTCGTACGCATTTTCGGGTTCTTCCTCATCTTCAAGTTCTTCCTTAGCGGCTTTCCACTGATCGATCAAAGTAAGTATAAACAGAAAAGAAAATCCATTAGGCATCGAAAAATATAATTTTATGGCATCTCATCAGAAACACCAAAAGAGCATTTATGTAATATATCTATGAAGCTGAAATACACACACACACCTTGTCCAGCAAACTGGAAACCTTCTTATTAGATCTCAAGGAGGGGGCAACCGTGACGGTCTGCTTTTTACTGCGCGGAGCTGCATACGGAAAAAAACAAAAGAGCATTGGAGCAGATCTGCAATGCCGTATATTCGGAGGCCACGTTTTAAGTAAAGAGCTAAGAACATAGCATGAACATCTCACTAGAGGAGTTAAAACTAGGTACGAGCTTACAGCATATCGACGGTTAACCGAACAAACTCTACACAATAAGTACTGCCAACTCCTAGCCCATAGTACACACGATATGTTTTCGTCCCCTAATCTTACCTCTTTTTGGGAAGCTATATCATGACTAAAAAGATCGATTCACTGCTATCATATCATACCTTTTGGTTGAACCTTGGAGACTGTAGATGTATTAGCAACAGCCGAAGAATCAGTAACAGCTTTAGATGTAGGCAGAACATCATTAGTTGGTGAGCCCGAAGTAGATCGGAAGGAGACTGATGCGATCTCTTTTCGTCCCTTGTCAATTTCATCCGTGGAAGAAGCAGTATTCATATTCGCTATATCAGAAGATCTACATTGAATAGAGGAAGAAGGCTCAAATCTCACAGATGAGACATCAACATGCAACTGAGAAGGCTCTGCGGTGCTAAAGACGGGAAGACAGGTTGTTGCATCTTGAAGAATACCGTAACTTTCAGGCACGACACCATTTACAACTACAGGAGAAGAATCAGTATGTGAATTGGGAACTGCCTCATAGTAGAATGGTGCTTGAGCCAAAACAACGTTACATGCTTCTGGATGTCCATAAAAGTTTGCACTAAGAATGGCTTCAGGGACAGGATGTGTATAATACTTAATACTAGAATCAGGATAAGACACTTGATATGGTTCGGTGTAACAAGGAGGCTGGCCAAGTTGGGTATAAGATGGAGGCATAGGATAAAATGGTTCAGCTGGCTCATCAGGTGGCGGTGGAGGAATATCTTCATTATCAGGTGGTGGTGGGGGGATCCATTCCTCATCTGGTGGTGGTGGCACCATAGAGCTATCCTCTGGCACTATGGATTCATATCCAGAAGAAAGATTTGGCTGGGCTTGTGGATCTGGCAGAAGCAGTTGCTCAGAGGAAGTAAACGACTTAACAACGGACATATCGGACGTACCAGTCACCATCAAGTTACCTGCAGAACTCGCATCTTCAACTTCCATATCTACCTCCATGTCAACATCTTCCACAGAATGTACACCACTCTTGGAAGCCATTTCGTCAATTACAACTTCACTTACCTGCTCAATCACAGCAGTAGTGTTTCCAAAGTGTTCGATTGCATTAGACGATGAAATATTCTCTCCATTTGCAATGACAGTACGCAAATGAGAATGCTCCGAAGCATAACCACCACAAGCCACTCTCTCGACTTCAGACCCAACGTTCGTAGCCTTGGCTTCATCCAATTGCGACGATACAGCAGCAGTCTGATAAATTTCTTTGTTAATGTCATCTTCAATCTGTTTAAGCTTCCTTGCTGAGTGTTCCCAGAATGGTAGCAAAGATGTCTTATAGGGCATCAGCGACTTCAAATCTTCGAGTCTTATCTGAGTTTCCTGTATGTACTCTGATGTCCAATCATGACCCCCAGACCTGTAGTTAATATTTCCGCCATTAGTACAAAAACGTAACGTAAAACCAAAAGTCCATTTCTCTATGCTAACATAAAAAGGGCATATTCTAAATTTTACCCTTGAAATGCCAGTAATATTCATATAACACCTCCAACTCAGTCAATATTCAATTGAGGTGAACAGGTCAAGTCTTACTTTTGTAATGATTTCAATCTCTCTAACAAGCTAGCACTCCAGTTCAGAAGATGCGAAGGAAGATCCAACCCAGACTTCGATTCTTCATGAGTCATCGTGTAATCAACATAGATCTCGGAACCAGCTTTTGCTATATTCACATCATTTGAACAAGTACTGAAGGCAGCATAGCTTTGGTCAACCTCAGAACCCTGACTTGCACATACTGGAGCACCATTCTTGTAACCTTCAATTTGATCATTCACTTTAGGCCTATATTTAAACAATTTTTAAACACTGACATTAACAAAACAGTCACCTGTGCTTTCTGCTGAAAACAAATCTAACTTCCCACCGTTAGCTAAGCAATATTCGTGTTTAAAGACTGTAACGTTCTCTGGAAATTGTGTAGGAGAGGTTTTAATATCAGTGGTCGATTGAGTAGGCTGAGCCTGAGCCAAAACAACATCAGGTACTTCCCATGAAGTTTCCCCAGTTTCAACATTCCAATAATAATAATTATGGCTCTCCTCATGCATAACAATCCTCCATCCTGAAATAACGTCCCCTACGACTTGTACATCAGAGGAGGCCGGTACAGACGTTTGAACCAAATCAGTTTCCTTGCTTAAATATCCCAAGTTATTAGTATCAGTTTTTCCTTCATCTTTGCTCTCTAGGTTCTCAGAAAATTCAACAGAATCCCGCTCTGATTCCTCTTGGACCGCCGTTTGAGCGATGAGATCTTCACTGACCTTTGCATCCATTTTCTCACATCCCTCAGCAGAAACCTGAAATCAAGGATATCAATGAAGCAGAATATTATTAAGAATAGAAGTGAACTTTGTTAACACGCACAAAAATCATTACATCAAGGAAAAAGAGCAAGTCAAATGTAGAAAAAGGAAGATAGTGAAGCTCATCTGGGAGAACATATGACCTTACGTGTGTTTAAAAGTTATCTTCAAATTGGGATCAAACCCATATTCAAGAATGTAGCCATCGAAAATATTTTCAACTTACCTTGTGTTTACATAATTTCTAAATTTCTTTTTAATTACCATATCAAACAGCACCTTCACCATCTGAGCAATAAATATGTAACAGCCCAAGCCCACTGCTAGCAGATATTGTCCTCTTTGGCTTTCACTTTTGGGTTTACCCTCAAGGTTTCTAAAACGCGTTTGCTAGGAAGAAGTTTTCACACGCTTATAAAGAATGTGTTATTCTCCTCTCCAACCGACGTGGGATCTCACAATCCACCTGGGCTCAGCATCCTCGTTAGTACACCACCCGGTGTTTGGTTCTGATACCATTTGTAACAGCCCAAGCCCACTGCTAGCAAATATTGTCCTCTTTGGCTTTCACTTTCGGATTTCCCCTCAAGGTTTTTAAAATGCGTCTACTAGGAAGAAGTTTCCACACACTTATAAAGAACTAATACATTTTATTGGAATTTAAGGCAGAACTAATCATTCTCATGGGAGGGGGATTGAGCCGCAAATAAATCTACTCATACAAGAGCAATGCCTAAAATTAATGAATGTAGAAAATTAAATCAAGTTTATTAAGTGCTAAGCCTGATATGCAATTCATGCGATAAAAGAAAGAAAAATACCTCATCCGTTCGGTCAGGTAACAAAGCATCTTGCCCATCATGATCTGAATTTGTATCCAAGTCCTCATCAACTTCATCGTCACTATATTGCTCAAGTAACAGCAAGGGATTTTGTGCTTGGTGGCCTGAAAATGAAAACACTTTCACATCAAATACTATCCAAAACCACGTGTCTTAGTAGCACGTCAAAGAATTCCCTGGAAAATTCATGAATATCAAGGTGTTAGAAACATTAAAATTTCAATTCAACAAGAAATTGAAGATATTTTCATCACATCCACCTGTTACACATCCAAGGACAAACGTCAGTGTTGCATAAAAACAAAAATTAAAGACAGAGACGTACGAACCGATGAAAAATTTTCCCTGTCGAAATCTCCAAATGCTTTGATGATACCAAAAATGGCATAATGATCGAGTCATTCACATGTTCATTGTGGCAAGGGTCCCGACCTGATCTGATAATTGGTGTCCCAAAGACCACAGTTACCCTAAAAGACTGAAAACAAGTTCTTGGGGAATAGAATACAAAGTCTTGTACATAAAGTTTGAAATATCCACCATTATAATGTGAAGCACTCATATCCCCTTTACATGTCCTTTTGAAGAACACTGATAAAACCCACCTGAAGAGGATGCTGATTTCGGTAACTTGGTCGTCTCTCTTGAATCTATATCCCCGCCAACTTCTTCTTGTACATCAGAGCCATCTAAATCTCCTACACAATGAATAACACATCCACCATTAAAATAAAGTCATCTAATATTAATGATCTCCAGAATCATAACACTAAAATCACTAGCAGCTGCTATGAGTGTGTCAATACTACCCAAGTTCACGTATCAAGGAAACGACCAAAAAATACTTTTCATTTTACCCTTTTCAGATTGAATCAATGAAACGCCAAAAACAACTAAATTAAATTTCTTCGATGCATTCATATATATATACCCTTTCCTTTTGAGCAATCATCTAGACTACTTTTTTTGGTCTCAAATGCTAACCAAACAAACTACTATTGAGATGCATGAGATTTATGTCTATTGAAGACTAGACAAGTCAAAAGTAAACATTTAAAGAATAAGGAACCTGCATAACAGATATCCAAATATAAGTTGATATAGAATCAACCCAAGGGAAAGTATGGAACGGATTACCTTGATGATCAAGATCAAGAGTAAAGAAAACTCGTTTCTAAACTCATGATTCGAATCACTCCACAAGAGGTTTGATCAATACCACTTGAATGACTCTAACATGCAAGTTCTAAACACAAGAATTTGCAAAGAAAATCTTAGCTCTCAACAAAGCTAAAAAAAATAGAAATTCTATTCTTTTTAATTCCAAAATGTGATGTCTCTAATCAAATAAAAGAATTTCTATTTTTTTAGCTTTGTTGAGCTAAGATTTTCTTTGCAAATTCTGGTGTTTAGAATTTGCATGCTAGAGTCATTCAAGTGGGGTATTGATCAAATCTCTTGTGGAGTGATTCGAATCACAAGTTTAGAAACGAGTTGTCTTGACTCTTGATCTTGATCATCAAGGTAATCCGTTCCATACTTTCCCTTGAGTTGATTCCATATCATTTGGTATCAGAGCCATGCCCTAAACTTAGCCATGTCAATAGAATCCTCAAATATCGAACAAAGAATTGTGAGCCTCGAAGGTGTAGTCAAAAGTGACTAAAGTGTCAAACAAAGGGTGTACGTACTTTGTTCGAGGGCTCCAGAGAAAGGAGTCAAGTCTCGATTAAGGGGAGGCTATTCAAGAGCTCCATAAGCATCAGGAGAGGCTTGTAGTGTACTTTGTTCGATGGAAGGATTGTTGAGGATTGAGTCCCACATTGGTTAATTTAGTGGAAGATCATGGTTTATAAGTGAGGAATACTATCTCCAATGGATGAGGCCTTTTGGGGAGGCTAAGCCATGAGAGCTCATGCTCAAAGTGGACAATATCATACCATTGTGGAGATCCGTGATTCCTAACCTAAGTTTTCTTCACTTGACAATCAAACAAGCCCCAAGCCCTAAGAAACCGAAGAAGCATCAACTCCAAACAGAAAGAAGACCAAATCGATGAGATATGAAAATCAGCCACCAAAAGCTCAACATTATCTTCTTCGATTACAAATAACCAGATGAACAAATAAACACATATCGACATCCGCACTAGCACAAACCAGTTACATAAATGCATATAAAATAAAGTGGAGAATCCAAGAAAGAAAAACTACCGGAGGGCTCGGCGAAAAGATCGAGTTTGACACGGCGGCCGGCGTTACTGAGAGCTGCCAGGCGCCGCTCTCTTCTCCTTCCCATAGCTACAAGAATAAAGAGAAGGTGAAAGGCTTCAGTGGATTGTGATGATGAATTAAGCGAGTTAGGGATCAGGTGGATTGAATCTCTGAAATTCTTTCCCTTGGCCGAAGATCGGAATGAAGGAGAAGAGAACGCCGTTGATTTGAGGTTTTAACCAAATTTTGTCTTTTTTTTTTTCTTCCCCGTAAATTGAGTATTTACACTTTTAATAAAATTTAATATTTCTATTTATCTAAAATAACTAAATAATATTAATAATTTAATTTTTAAAAACATGTAAAAGACCAAAAAAAAAAAAAAAAAAAAAAAAAAAAAAAAAAAAAAAAAAAAAA
>NW_019268524.1:5460773-5481915 GCF_002738365.1 Cucurbita moschata
AAAAAAAAAAAAAAAAAAAAAAAAAAAAAAAAAAAAAAAAAAAAAAAAAAAACTACCGCTGACTAAAATAAAATTTTTGAATGAAATTATAATAAATTTAAATTCGATATTTACGAATAAATGACATTTTGTTTAAAAAATACTTTCAAAAGTTTTATAATATTTAAATTTAAAAATATTTAAAAATATTCTTACCGAAAATAAATTTTTAATTTTTAATTTTTTTTTTCTCATAAACTTTTGTAAATCAATTTTGGGCTGTTGCTGGTTTCTCTTCGTTTCCAAGGCTTCTTCTTTACTATTGCCTTCGAGAAAAAACAAGCGAAAATCGTTCGCGTTCTCCCAGCGATATCGATTCCTCAATCCAATATCAACTTCCCAAATCGAAAGCAAATCTGCAACTTTTTTCGATTATTTTTTGTTTTGATTTGGAAAGGGCTGTTTGTGAACTGAGAAAACGATGCAGAAAGCGGCGCAGGGATGGTTCACGCAAGGGGGTAATAGTGGGAGTGATAATCAACTCAAATCGTCCTCTTCGTTGCTGGCTGATTGGAATTCGTACGCAGAATCACAAGCTTCTGAGGATAGCAGCTCCAATTTGGGAATCGGATTCGATCTCGAAAGTGCTGTTAGGTCTGCCAATGAAACCGTTTCAGGAACTTTCAGTGTGTAAGTCTCTGATCCTATATGCATCTTAGCGATGTATGTTGTATTGAATTTTGTATATTTTTACTGTAATTTTGGTACTTGGCTATGGCTGTTACGTTCTCTCTTAAGGTTGTGAAATGACATGATTTGGTTGGCTGGGTATGAGGATGTGTGGGAAGTGTTTTACCATTATCCTTCGGAATCTTGATTTGCGTTGTATTATCATTTGAATGATTAAGAGTTTCATTTAAGAATCTCGGAGATCCTGCATCTGAACTGCCATTTGGGTATTAGAGAGTTAACAAGGGATCTGAAGAAACAAAGAATGTGACTAGAGGTTCCCAAACAGCATGAAATCAAATTCTCCTTAGCCCAGGAGAGTATAGTTTGCACAAGTTTGAAGGTCTTGATTTCAATGTCTTTGGATCCTTCCATTCTTGTTTAGATTTTTGGGTTAAAAGGAGTTCAGTCTTTTTGAAGGCTTCCATATGGGAAAGAATGAAGTTCTCGTTTTCTTGTGTTTTTTTTATTATGTTATGTTATTGGATCTCTTTTATTATTACTAGTTTTGTTTTCATTCTGATTTTATCAAAGTTTATAAAATCATTTGCACCATGAAAATCCTTAGATTATAGCAACCTTGAGGCTAGAATGAATTTTTCTAAGGGCTTCATGGTAAGCATTAAGAGCTTTAGGGGAAAATGTAGAAAATTTTCCGTTTTCCAAGTTTTTAACGTTAGCCCCTCGAATGTTTAGGCTTTTTTTTTTGGGATAATGTTGGTCGTGAAGGAGTGAGACCAGGCTTCCTGAGTGGCTATCATGTAATGCCATAAATCTGTCTTTTGGGAAACTCCATATCCATTTTGACACCAAATCCTTATTTCTACTCTGTAGATTTTCCAACATCCCGCTTTATTTGTGGAAATTGAAATGGCTAACCAATTTACAAGATGACTTTGTTTTAAATTTTATTCACCACAGGGTTAAGGATGACATCTGAGTTAGATTTTGTGAAGATCATTGCCATTGGCTTGATCGCAGTCTGATTTGCTCTTCTTTTTCTTGGTTTTATAATCTGCATTCAGTGAATTATCCTTTTATTATCATTGCATCATAGAAAGGAAACTGCTAGTTAGTTTCACACTTTGTGTTTCTTTATTATGGTTCACTAGACCAATTTGGACAATGGGTCGTGTTACATCCGAGTAAAGAAGGGATACATGGATGAACTGAGAACACATCCGAATGTGAGTGATCCTAAGGATAGGATGACTTAGAATGACTTATAAGAATTGAAAGTTACTACCTATACCAACAAAGTGCATCTTCCTTTTTGGTAGGTCAAAGAACTCCAAAGTTAATCGTGCTTTGCTTGAATCTATCTTATATTGGGTGACCTCCTAGGAATTTTCTGAGGAAGCATGTGAGTGAAGAAAAAACAGGCTGAAATGACCTGTATTGGTATGTGGAGATAGTCTTCCGTCTTAGGAGCGAGAAGTAAGTAATGTGATCATGTCATAGGGGAATGCCGGGATCATTAGGTCCAAATCTGGATTTCGAATCATAGGCATGGGGTCTTGAGGTTCATTATGCATTTTTCTTGCAAGTCTCTCATTTCTTGACTGGTATTATCTCCTGTTCACCATCCTCTTTCTTGTGAAATTTGGGGAAGTTAAAATTCAAAAGAAAATAAACTTTTTTGCTTGGTTGGTTTCTAGATGTAGGACTAGCACCGTGCATTCATTCAGAGGCCATCCTTAGTGGTTTCTTACCCTCATGGTGTACCATTTGAAGGGATGACCTCAAAGATTATAATCATGTCATATTGGTGGTGCCAGTTTGCTAGATTGATTCTAGGAAGATTTTGAAGTCTTCTCAAGTTGTTTCAGCGTCGCTAAGGTTGCGTCATATGTTTGACGAGATCTTAATTCACCCACTCTTTTAAGAGAAAGATAAATTGCTGTTGGAGGTTACTTTCTTCCATCTAATGTGGCCATATCCAGTTAAGGAGAAACTAGAGCATTTTAGGGGAGGGAGAAGTGGTTAGAGGATGTTTGGAATCATCTTTTGGCCACTCACAACCCTTGGTGACAAAGGAGCAAACACACCCGACAACAATTGATAAGAACTAAAAGATGAAATTTGTAGAATGTGATGGTATCAATAATTTTAAAACAAAGAGATTGATTAGAGGATCTAGTCTCAAAATCGAATGGATACTTTGTTGATAACTTGACTCTAATACCAATTGCTCGAAGTTCAAACAATCTGTCTATCGAATGCGGATTAAGAGAATTAGGATCGAAAGATTGTATTGATAGAAGAACTTGATGGTGGTTACAAGGATGCTTGAGATTTTCTTTCAAGTAGAAGATTTGCTTTGAAAACTTGCCTTCGAATACGTATTGGAAGTCTTTGAAGACTCTGGAATTGAAATAAAAACTAGATTGAGTTAACCAAGAGATAATATTGAATGAGACAGAACATGACCCTTGACGGATATTAATCATATCTTTAGGAAAGGTAAAAGATTGAAAGCAAATAAAATGTAACACCGGCTCATAGACAGCTCGATTCACCAGAGTTACCACTGACATAGACCATTTACTTCGAAAACCAGTCATAAAAAACCAAAACATTTTCGTACATAACAAGTAAAACATGTAAATCCAGTACTTGTTACAACACAAAAATAACCAAAGTAAGTTTTCAACAGCGAAAGCACATGTACATAAAACAGACTTAGAAATGGATTCCTTGTAGTCTCTAGCTCGCTGGTCTCGTCCTCGGTTGGTCTACATCATCTATACTTGGAAAGAAAAGTTAAAATAATTTTGATGAGTAATTAATTTACTCGATAAGTTGCTAACTTGTCATTCACAAGTTTCTTACTTATCTTTCCTGCTGTTTTTAAGTTTTATTCACCATTGATTCCTAGCTTCTTTCATTAGGATCATTTGTTCGCTAATAAGGTATTTCAGCTACCTCTAGCTTACGTTACTGACTTTCTATATGCTTATTTAGAATTTTTGGACTCGTATGTAAGACTCATTCTCGGTCAAATACGACTCATTTACTAATTTCTCTGGTGGCCTGTAACATCATACATACCAACGGTCAGGAATACTCGTTGTTCTTAATTTAACACACAACGTGTTGGTTAGGAACTCCGCTGGAATTAGTAGACTACAATACTTATAAAAATAGATCAGGACTCAACAACTATAAGCATATCCTGTAGTCATAACTTTTCTATCAATGTATACACATATAGCATGCTCACATTCTATTGCATGCATCCACATATTTATAATGTTCAACAACTCGTTCCAGGCCACGAAAAGCATGTCTTCAAATCCTGATACATCTTCGTGGCACCTGGATGTACAGTATAGAGTGACTCATGTGCCTCAGATAGAATCTTCCTCTTGATCTTTACATTGTTAGGTACACAAGTTCGATTCTGCCCCTTCAAACATCCATCACCTGTCATCAAGAAATTTTTGACTTGTTCAGTCTCAAGTTGCTCCATGACTTTTGCAAAATAAGGGTCCTTCTGTTGACCTTGAATAATTTGTTGCTGCAATGTCGGGCAGATAGTCATAAAAGCTAACTGAGTTGTCGCTTCCCTAACTAAAACAACTATCTGAGATCGTTCAAACTCCATCTGAATGTTGGTTTGCCTCGTCAACATTGCAGATGAGTGAGTTGTTTTACGACTCAAAGCATCAGCTACTAGATTAGCTTTGCCAAGGTGATGAAGGATCTGCATATCATGATCCTTCACTAACTCCAACCATCGGCGCTGTCTTATATTTAGCTCCTCCTGTGTAAACAGATATTTGAGACTTTTGTGATCTGTATATACATGTATCTTTTCACCATATAGATAATTTATCCAAATCTTTAGAGCAAATACCACAACAGCTAACTTTAAATCATGACTTGGATAGTTGCATTCATAATTTTTCAACTGTCAAGAGGCATAAGCAATAACTCTCCTGTTCTGCATAAGTACGCAACCCAACCCATTTTTAGAGACATCACTATAGATTATCAGATCTCCAGTACTATCAGGTACAGTAAGCACGGGTGCTGATGCTAGTCTTTCCTTGAGTTCCTAAAAACTCCTCTCACAAGCTCGACTCCACTTAAATGTCTTCCCTTTTCTAGTTAATTGAGTCAAAGGCGCTACAATTTTTGCGAAGTCTTTAATAAATCGCTTGTAATATCCTGCTAAACCCAGTAAACTTCTCACCTCAGTAACTGTAGTTGGTCGAGCCCAACCTATAATTGCCTTCACCTTTGCTGGATCAACAACTATGTCATCCTTGGATACCACACGACAGACCAAGGAATACCACCTTTTGAGGCCAAAACTCACATTTCGAGAATTTGGCAAATAATTTATGTTCGCGTAATACCAGCAAGACTTTCCTCAAATCCTCTACATGTTCGTGTGTCTTGGAATAAATCAAGATATCATCAATGAACACAATCATAAAAGAATTCAGAAAATCTTAGAATACTCGATTCATCAGCTCCATAAACACAGCAGGGGCGTTAGTTACACCAAAGGACATCACAACAAACTCATAGTGTCCCCGAGTACAAAAAGTTGTCTTCGATATGTCCTCTTCTTTGACTCTTATCTGATGATAACCAGAATGAAGATCAATCTTCAAAAATACTGCTGCCCCTTGAAGCTGATCAAACAAGTCATCAATTCGTGGCAACAGATACTCATTTTTAATTTTCATTTTGTTCAACTCTCTATAATCAATACAGAGACGCAGTGTACCATCTTTCTTCTTCACAAACAACACTGGAGCTTCCCATGGTGACACACTGGGTCGTTTGAACCCCTGGTTCAATAAGATTCTGTAGGAGCCATCCTGTAAGGAGCTTTAGAAATAGGTGTTGTTTTTGGTTCCAGTTCAATGCCAAAATTGACTTCCTGCTCTGGTGGCAATCGAGGTAATTCATCAGGAAAGACATCCAAAAAAACTGATATATCTGTATCAACTCGTCTGATTTCTACAAAACTAGCCAGGAACGCCACAACACCATGAGTAATCAACTTCCTGGCCTTTAAAGTAGTTATCGTCTTGGGAATACTTCTCGGCTTCATACCTTGAAACCGAAAGCTTTTTTCCATTGGAGGTTGAAATACTATTTCTTTCTTGTAACAATCAATGCTGGCATGATGAACAGATAATCAATCCATGTCCAAAATAACATTGTGATTGTACATATCTAGCACCATTAATAAAATATCTAATGGTTGGCCATATACCATCACTCTATCAAATTTTACATTTTCACAAGTCTGAAGTTGTGTGACGGAGGAGAGTGGGTATATACAAGATTTTACGAAACTTGCCCCACCAACTTTTGCAGGAAGGGTGACTGACTCTTAGGCAGCTGAGTGGTGGCTGAAATGTATTGAAACAAAATTTACATTCTTCAACTTTCTAGAAAGTCATAAAGTGTTGTGTGTCACATACATGTTAGAGAGATCTACTCATTTTTTGTGGAAAATAAAAAAGCTAAAGATGGAGGCTAGTGGAGTCTCGATTTCGTGGTCGACGTTTAAACATGAATTCTGTGAGGAAGTATTATTATGCCCTAGCAAGACCTCGAAATCGAACAGCCTTTATGCAATTGAAGTAGGGTAACAGGTTAGTGGAGGAGTATGAGATGGAGTTCACTCGGTTATCCAAATTTGCTCCTCACATGGTTGCAACTGAGGAAGAGAAGACAGATTTCTTTATTCAGGGTTTAAGGCCTGAGATACAGGGATCAGTATCTGCTCATGAATCCTAAGATTTCGTCACCGCTTACAATGTTACTATTAAACTACCAAGGAGTGATCAGGGCTCCAGCAGTCAAGCACGATCAAGTGGTAAGCGAAATTTACTTAGACGTCCTTAGGATTGTAACAACAGACAGCACAGCGACGAGTTGATCGTTGGCCTTCTACAGGTGATGGGAAGGAAGTTTGTGGTAAATGTGGGTTGATGCACGAGGGACCCTGTATTGCTACAAACAAGACCTGTTATAATTGTGGCAAGGGTAACCATCTAGCCAGAATGTGTCGTAGTGCAAGGAATCGTAATGTGGTACGCACTGAAAGGCCCGCTCCAGGAGGAGGTGGTCAGTCGAGCGCTGGAGGATAGATCAAGGCTCGAGGTAAAGCCTTCACCACGACGAGCAAGGCAGTGGAGGATGCTAGCACTGTGGTGACAGGTACTTTATCTGTTTGTGGTTAGCGTGCATATACTGTACTTGATTCTGGCTCAACACATTCTTTTATATCACTAATCATTTGTTCGTCAAGCTCGACTTGAGGTAAAACCTCTAGGCTATGAGTTGTTAGTTTCTACACCTTCAGGAGTCATACTGATGACTTGTGAAAATGTGAAATTTGATAAAGTGATAGTATTTGGCTAACCATTAGATATGTTATTAATGGTGCTAGATAGGTATGATCATGATGTTATGTTGGGCATGGATTGACTATCTGCTCATCATGTCAGTATTGATTCTTACAAGAAAGAGATAGTATTCCAATCTCCGATGGGAAAAAGCTTTCGGTTTTAGGGTAGAAAGCTGGGAAGTATTCCCAAAACGATAACTGCTTTAAAAATCAAGAAGTTGATTACTCATAGTGCTGTGGCGTTCCTGGCTAGTGTTGCAGAAGTCAGACGAGTTGATACAGATGTATCAGTTGTACCTATGGTGAATGAGTTTCTAGATGTCTTCCCTGATGAATTACCTTAGTTGCCACCAGAACGGGAAGTCAATTTTGGCATTGAACTGAAACCAGGAACGACACCTATTTCTAAAGCTCCTTACAGGATGGCTCCTACAGAATTGAAAGAATTAAAGCTGCAATTACAAGAGTTGTTGAACCAAAGGTTCATACGGCTCAGTGTGTCACCATGGGGAGCTCCAATGTTATTTGTGAAGAAGAAAGACGGTACACTATGTCTCTATATTGATTATAGAGAGTAAAATAAGTATTCGTTGCTACGAATGGATGACTTGTTTGATCAACTTCAAGAGGCAACAGTATTTTCGAAGATTGATGTTCGTTCTGGTTATCATCAAATAAGAGTCAAAGAAGAGGACATGCCGAAGACAGCTTTTCGTACTCATTGTGGGCACTATGAGTTTGTTGTGATGTTCTTTGATTTGACTAACACCCCTGCTGTGTTTATAGAATTAATGAATAGAGTATTCCAAGATTTCCTGGATTCTTTTGTGATTGTGTTCATTGATGATATCTTGGTTTATTTCAAGACAGATTATGAGCACGCAAAGCATTTGAGGAAAGTCTTGCTGGTATTACACGAACATAAGCTATTTGCCAAATTCTCAAAATGTGAGTTTTGGCTTCAAAGGGTGGTATTCCTTGGCCATGTGGTATCTAAGGATGACATAGGTGTTGATCCAGTAAAGGTGGAGGTAGTTATAGGTTAGGCTCGATCAACTATAGTTATCCAGGATATTACAGGCGAATAATTTTCGCGCCTTTGACTCAATTAACTAGAAAATGGAAGAAATTTGAGTGGAGTCAAGCTTCTAAAAGGAGTTTTCAGGAACTCAAGGAAAGACCGGCATCATCACTAGTGCTTCGATACTAAGAATCTGGTAATTTATAGTGATGCCTCTAAAAATGGGTTGGGTTGGTTTGCGTATTTATGCAGAACGGGAAAGCTATTGCTTATGCCTCTTGTCAGTTGAAAGATTATGAACGCAACTATCCAACTCATGATTTAGGTGAGCTCTTGTGGTATTTTCTCTAAAGATTTGGAGACATTATCTATAGTCTACTAATTCCCACGGAGTTTCTTACCAACGTCCTGTGTGCTAAGTTAGGAACAATGAGTATTCCTGACTGTTGGAATATATGATGTTACAGACCGCCAGAGAAATTGGTTGACGGGCCGTATTTGACTGAGAGCGAGTTTTACATACGAGTCCAAAAATTTTAAATAAACATATAGAGAATCAGTAATCTAAGCTAGAGGTAGCTGAAATACCGTATTAAAGAACAAATGATCTTAATAAGAGAAACTAGGAATTAATGATAGAATAAAACTTTAAAACAGTTGGAAAGATCAGTATAAACTTGTGAAAGACAAGTTAGCTACTTACGGAGTAAATTAATTACTCATCAAAATTATTTTAACTTTTCTTTCTCGATATAGATGATGTAGGCTAACCAAGGATGACCAGCGGACTAGGGACTACCGGGAGTTCATTTCTGAGTTTGTTTTGTCTATATATGTTTTCGTTGTTGAAAAATTACTTTAGTTATTTTTTAGTGGTAAAATATTCTGGTTTTACATGTTATATACGAAAATGTTTTGGTTCTATGACTGGTTTTTGGAGTAAATTATTGATGTCAGTGCTAACTCCTGTAAATCGAATTGCCGATGAGCGGGTGTTACAAAAACAAAAGCGGACAAGACCCTGCTTTTGTTAAATAATCCGTGCACATTTTGTCCTTACTCCTTTTCATCTCCTTAGGCCATCCTTGAGCATTCCAGCTCTTCCACCAAAAATCATATAAGGGAATGCGAGGTGCTTTTAACTATAGATATTGAGATTCAATAGGGCTCAGGCTCCAAGTGATCGAACTGGTTTTCGATATAATCGAAAAATGGCTGGGTGTTGCCCTCGGAAGTCTGCTAGTTTTAGAATATTGAAAGTTTTCCAACCAACGAAGGCACTTCTAATTCATAGTGTGAGATCCCACGTCGGTTGGAGAGGGGAACGAAACATTCTTTATAAGAATGTGGAATCCTCTCGACGCGTTTTGGAACCTTGAGGGGAAGCCCAGAAGGGAAACCCCAAAGAGGACAATATCTACTTGAGCTCACAGATAAGAATTATCATCAGCGAGCTTAAATTGTATAGCGTATAAAAGTCTTACTTCATAGCCTTCATGACTTTTAGATTCACTTCATTCCAAAGAAAAGTAGAACCAGCAGAAGCACTAAATGTGTTTAAGGCAACATTTCAAGCTTCTATGTTACAAATATTATCCTATTTGGGCTTTCCCTTTCAGGCTTCCCCTCAAGGTTTTTAAAACGTGTCTGCTAAGAAAAAGTTTCCGCACCTTTATAAATAATGTTTTGTTCTCCTCCCCAACTGATGTGGGATCTCACAATCCACCCCTTCGGGGCCAAACGTCCTCGCTGGCACTCATTTCCTTCTCCAATCGATGTGGGATCTCACATTCTATGTCACATCCAAGATAATTTGGGGTTTCTTCCCAAAGGACTACTTCCAAGTTCAACGATAGTATCCTTTACAACGCCTCAGTTTTGCCTGATATCTCAGGATTTTCATAAAACCATTCGAGGAACTCTCGTCAACCATTTCTTTCGTAAGCGCATTTATTCATATCTTTCATATAATTTTCTGATTATTTCGTGATTTGATCCTTCTATAGGGTTTCGAAAGGAGTGAGAGAACTTCCCGGAAACTTCCAGTCGGCCACTAGTAACGTTCCCTCAGGAAAAGCCCTGATGTATTTTGGTTTGTTTCTAGCAACTGGAGTTTTCTTTATCTTCATTGCGTTCACCATGTTCCTCCCTGTCATGGTAATTATGCCTCAAAAGTTCGCCATCTGCTTTACTCTTGGCTGCTGCTTCATCATTGGATCCTTCTTTGCACTTAAGGGTCCACAGAATCAGCTTGCTCATATGTTCTCTAAAGAGGTAACTTTTCCCTAAATGTAAATACATTTTTTACCGCCACCCTCCCATTATTTTAGCTGATTTGTTACTTCGCTTCATGATTCAGAGACTTCCTTTTACCGCGATCTTTATTGGTAGTATGTTGGGCACTTTATATGTTTCCATGGGGCTTCACAGCTACGTTCTCTCAGTGTTCTTCTCTGTATTACAGGTATCTTCATCATTCTTCAAAATTTTAATACCCATAATGCATCTATTGTTCCATTTCGTATCGGTCCGAATTGAAACGTTTTGGTTCCTCCAGGTTCTCGCACTTGCATACTACGCTGTTTCCTATTTTCCTGGCGGGTCTACTGGGATGAAGTTTCTGACGTCTGCTCTTACGTCGTCGGTAATGAGATGTTTCGGTAGGTGATCTCGACAGTCATATGGCTTATGCTAGGCACACTGCACATTTCTCTACTGATTAGAGAGATCCATGTTAATGTGAGTTAATTTTGGTTGGAAATGATGCATAACATGTTGGTGTATGTAGAAACCAAAAATATTAGCAGCAGGCACCATTTTTCTGTGTTGTTTTCTGATTGTTTCATCTCCATTATCATATTGACTGCGCTTCTCAGAAACTGTGGAGAGAGAGAAATTAGTAATTATTTTTAAAAATGATATTCGATTGCACATTAATAATTAAAATCTCATATCTCGTTAAATTCAAACATTAAACATTTATAGATCCTAATACATTACTTATATCAATTACAAACATTTTTTTTTAAATGATAGTATTGGATTATAATCCTATTTTTGGGTTGGTCGAGATGACCCAATAAAAAGATGTCAATTCAAAAATCGAATCAAATTTTTATTTTTTTTAAATATTTAATTCAATCTAAATTGAAACCGAAAAAAATTTAGGCCATACAAGGGAGATTTAATTAATATTCATTGGAGTGTTAAGGTAAGTTATTTTCAGTGTTCACTCCCTGCGAGTTGTAGATCTGCTTCTTCCAAATTCAGGCATTGATCCATTGCGGACTTTGTTTTGATTGCGACTCCCATTCTCAACTCTACTTGTTCTTAGCAAAGTTTCAACAGCCCCAACTTGTACTCTGTTCCATAATATAAACCACAAAATCTCTGTTAATAAATAGAGAACATCATTTCTCGGCAAAATCTCTGTTAATTTAATAATTAATTTATATTTCTTCCAGGTGTAGGCTCGTACATTACTTTGGCTTAGAAATCCTTGTTGAGGATTGTTGGGAGAACGTCCCACGTTGACTAATTAAGGGAATGATCATGGGTTTATAATGAATACATCTCTATTGATATGAGACCTTTTGGGAAACCAAAAGCAAAGCTATGAAAATTTATGCTCAAAGTGAACAATATCATACCATTATAGAGGTCCGTGATTCCTAACATGGTATCAAAGCCAGACACTGAACAGTGTGTTAGCGAGGACGCTGGGCCCTGAAGGGGGGTGGATTGTGAGATCTCAAATCGATTAGAAAGAGGAACGAGTGTCAACAAGAACGTTGGGCCTCAAAGAGAGTGCATTGTGAGATCCCACGTTGGTTAGAGAAGAGAAGGGAATGAAGAATTTTTTAAAAACTTTCCCTAGCAGACACGTTTTAAAAACCTTAAGGGAAAGTCCGGAGGGAAAATTAAAGAATGACAATATCTACTAGCAGTGGACTTGGGCGGTTACAAATGGTATCAGAGTCATGCCCTTAACTTAGCCATGTCAATAGAATGCTCAAGTGTCAAACAAAAAAGTTGTAAGCCTCGAAGGTGTAGTTAAAAGTGACTCAAGTGTCGAACAAATAGTGTACTTTGTTCGAGGGCTCCAGAGAAGGAATCGAGCCTCAATTAAGAGGAGGTTGTTCGAAGGCTCCATAAGCCTCAAGAGAGGCTCTATGGTGTACTTTGTTCAAGGGGAGGATTGTTGAGAATTGTTGAGGAGGGAGTCTTACATTCGCTAATTAAGGGAATGATCATGGATTTATAAGTAAGAATACATCTCTATTGCTATGAGGCCTTTTGGGGAAAGCAAAAGCAAAACCATGAAAGCTTATGCTCAAAGTAGACAATATCATACCATTGTGGAGATCCGTAATTTCTAACAACCCTTGCTAATTAACCCGTGCTAAACCTAAGATCTTAACCTTAAGGTCAGAGGATAGTAATTATTTATATATCGTTAAAGTATTGTTAAAACTAAAACAACCATAACCTATTCGCTTAAGATTTTAGGTTTAGTGGTGTTTTGACACCGTAAAGCACGGCATGTGTGTTCAAGCTCCTCTAGTGTCATTTTCTTCTCAACTAAATTGATTTCCATTTGTTTGACCTTCTATAGATTTCTAAGCCGGCTATTGTGATGTCTCACATTGGTTGGGGAGAAGAACAAACCACTATTTAAGGGTGTGGAAACCTTCTCCTAGCAGACGCGTTTTGAAGCCTTGAGGAAAAGTCCAAAGAGGAAAATATCTGCTAGCGATAGATCTGGGTCGTTACAAATGGTATCAGAGCCAGACATCGGACGATGAGCCAGCATTCTCGCTGTTCCCCGAAGTGGGGTAGACACGAGGCGGTATGCCAGTAAGGATGCTGGGTCCCAAAGGGGGGTGGATTTGGGGGCAGTCCCACATCGATTGGAGGAAGGAAAGAGTGCCAGCGAGGACGCTAGGCCTTGAAAGGGGGTGGATTGTGATGTCCCACCTTGGTTGGGGAGGAGAACAAACCACCATTTATAAGGGTGTGGAAATCTTCCCCTAGCAGACGCGTTTTAAAGCCCTAAGGGGAAGCCCGAAAGGGAAAGCCCAAAGAGGACAATATCGGCTAGCGGTGGATCTAGGCCGTTACAGCTAACGAGGGGAGTACTAAAGTGTTGATATAATTAAATTTATTATAATCCATCAGGTTAAATATAACAGTCCAAGCCCACCGCAAACAGATATTGTCCTCTTTAGACTTTTCCTTTCTCGGTTCTCCTTAAAGTTTTCAAAACACAGGAGAGGTTTCCACACCCTTATAAAGGGTGTTTCGTTCTCCTCCCGTGGGATCTCCATTAAACTTTTAGATTTAATTTAACATGGAATCAAAAGTAACGTTGTAACTAAGTTTACCTTGGTGGTTCCAGATTCTGAGAGTTCCTCGGGAAGTTGTGACAAACTTTTTTCACCTTCAAAGCACCACCAAGAGGCATTCCCCCAAGAAACTGGTCATTCTCCATCTCAGAGAAGTCACTCTTTCTTGAATCTTGCTCATTTTTTTCTTGGCAAACTAGTTGCTTCTTCTTTGTTGAGCCCATTGCTGCTTTTTGGATATCAAGAAATGATGAAGGCTTTGCTATTGGTTGGTTCTCGTTCGTCTCTGTCTTAACCTTGCTTCTTAAAAGGGCACCTCTATCTGTTGATATTGATCTCCTAACTGGTGGAGATGGTGACCTTGGATTTCCAGAGCTTGAACTTGTTGTTGATCTCTCTTCACCTAACAATCTCATTTTTATTGCATCTTTCTCTGTCAATGTTGAGGGAAATCTTGACCTTCTTTGCTTTCCTGAAGAGCAGCTTCTAGCCTGATATCATCCAAATGTTGTCAAAACATATAACAAAATAGGTTAGTTTTGTCTCGGTTTTGGAACTAACCACGTGTTAGGAATTACGACTCTCCACGATGGTATGATATTATCCACTTTGAGCATAAGCTCTCATGGCTTTGCTTTGGGCTTCCCCAAAAAGTTTTAAAACGCGTCTACTAGGGATGGAGGTTTCCACATTCATTCCCCTCTCCAACCAACGTGGGATCTCTCACAATCCACCCCCCTTAGGGGCCCAACGTTCTCGTTGGCACACCGCTCGGTGTCTGGCTCTGATACTAAATTGTTGAACACAACTCTTTGTGGGAAAGACTCGCACTCTTTATTAAGACCAATCGAGAAACACTATGTAGAAACTACTGCACGGTAAACCTAACAAAGAAGGGTTGTGGTTGTTTCATTTGTGGAGGACCTCAAAGAGCCCGTGACTACCCAAATCAAGATAAATTGAGTGCATTGATCACAGATGACAGACAAGGGGAGAAGTTTCCTTCTAACCCCCCGCTTCACACGTTCAGTTTTCTTCTCCCTTACGTGATAGGACTCTAAAGCCAAGTGTTTGCTTCAGTTACAGCCCTCCATTGAATGGGGTGGGAAAGAAAGGTTCGAAAATCTAGTTTTTTACTCAAGTCCAGTGGCAATGAGGAAAGGAAGGACAGCTACAGAAGCATGGCATAGAAAGCAGGGTATGTTATGGGTTGTAGGGAAGAGGTAAGACGTGTACATGAAAGCAAGCGAGAGCAGAGCCTAGGGGTGTCCACGTGCTTTGTATGTCTTGGGATGAAAACCTAGGTAGGGTGGAGGGGTATTTACAGTAGAGGCTAAACAATTTATTTCTAAAATATCTAAATCTTTCCTAAAATACTTAAATCATTTTCCTAAAATAAATAAACAATAGGCTCGTATAATTACTGGGCTGGACTCTATTGGACTAGTGATGATATTTTAACAAAAGAACGATCGAAGACATTTGCTTACCTTCAAAGTTTTAGTATCATCCAGAGGCCGTTGACTATGTTCAGGCTTAGCACCTCCATTAGTACCATGTCTTAGAACACGAAAGGGCGAGGCAGTTCTTGGCTTCTGATTGTGTCCAAGAGCTCGAGCATTGCCACCCTTTAGCTGTTCAAGCTCTGTATCCTTCCTCTCTAAAGCTGATTTAAGATTCGATATCTAAACAAAAATATGAAGCACAAAGTTTGGTTGGTAGGACACTCTCGTACACAATGGTAAACAGTAACGCATACAGAACGAACCTCGTCTTTAAGCTCTCGGATTTGACTGTTTTCTTTGTTACAACGAGCTGCACCTAATTCAATGGAGGCAACTCTCTCAGCAAACTTAAGCGTGCTAATCGTCTCTCCGAGTGCATCGGCCTCGGAATTTATATGTACAAACATCAATGTCTTAGCTTGTCCACCTGTTCTTCAAGGAAAATGTAGCACATATTATAAACTAGCCAAGAAAAAGGCAAGAAAGAGAAAGGTTACCTAAAGAATCTTGAAGGAGTTGAGTAAGTTTGCTATTTCTGTAAGGGATATGAGCACTCTTTTGTGCAAGAGCAGATATCACATCTCCAAGTGCAGACAGGGATTTGTTTATATGTTGTGCTTCCTTTAATCTGTCACCAACAGCTTCAGATTTGTCCACTCTTTCACTACCAGCTAGATCAACTAGATGAAGACACCCCCTAATGATGGATCCAGACACCAAATCTTTTCCAAGAAGATGAACTATTAAAACACTACAACAAGATCATGCATAAACATTTAGACAGCGTCCAGTTTTGTAGGATTAAATCAAGAAGAGAAAAGCTTCTACCTATGTGAACGACTACTTCGCTCGTTTAACGCCGTAGCACCGATAGCTCGATTATTGTGGCCAATGTTCATCAAATGAAGAACATCTTGAGTGCATGTCACAGGAACCCAGCTTGCATCAGGTACATTAAGGCCACTTAGTTGAGAGTTGTTTCGTATATCTAACGTTCAAGCTGTTAAGAAAACGAATATAATCATAGAGGTGTGTTAGTAATAACGACTCTCCACAATGGTATGATATTGTCCATTTTGAGCATAAGCTCTCATGGCTTGGTTTGTGGCTTTCCCAAAAGGTCTCGTACCAATAGGGATGTATTCCTTACTTATAAACTCATAATCATTCCCTAAATTAGCCAATGTGGGACTCCCTCCCAACAATTCTCCCCTCGAACAAAGTACGCTATAGAGCCTCTCCTGAGGCCTATGGAGCCCTCAAGCACAGCCCCCCCTTAATCGAGACTCGACTCCTCTGGAGTCTTCAAACAAAGTACACCCTTTGTTCGACACTTGAGTCACTTTTGACTACACCTTCAAGGCTCACAACTTTTTTATTTGACACTTGAGGATTATATTAACATGACTAAATTAAGAGCATGACTCTGATACCATGTTAGGAATCACGAACCTCCACAACGGTATGGTATTATCCACTTTGAGCATAAGCTCTCATGGCTTTGCTTTAGGCTTCCCCAAAAGGCCTCATACCAATGGAGATGTATTCCTTACTTATACATCCATGATCATTCTCTAAGTTAGTCAACATGGGACTCCCTCCCAACAATCCTCGTGGTCATATGCACAAAATTTACTCGGCAACTGTTGTTTTAAAAGGATATCTTCTGTTTGAGCCATCACTGACTAACAAATCTCTCACTTGCTCATTGTATATTTCGATCATTTGAACACCAACTTCATATTTTATCATATCCAATCTTGCATTTGATATTTGGAATAAGTCATTGAGAGCTCGATAATTAACACCCCATGTATCCTCACTCATCAAATCTGGGCCACTCTGCAAGTAAATGAACATAAAAACTGTTAGGGTCATACAACAACGCACACACTCGATTAAGATGAACACAAAAAATAAGAAAGAGAAAATTTAAAGAGAAATATTGGCTAAAGGTTTTATTGATGACTTCAGATATGTACACCAAGAGAAAATACAGAAAATGAAGAAAGTACATTTTGAAAGACTGCTTAATGGGGTATATATCAACAGATTTAACCACCTACGAGATATTAATCTACTAAATATATCTCTACCAAATCTTTACGAAATATCTACCCTATATATCTCTACTAGATCTTTATTATAAATAAGCATCAGGCTCCATATCCCAACAAAAACTTGTCGGTCTTCAAGGAGATAAAGAATTTGTCAGTGTTTACCATTGTGTATGTCTTTCCCGAGCCCGTTTGTCCATATGCAAAGATGCATACATTAAAACCATCAAGAACAGATCTGATCAATGGTTGAGTATCCATATATATTTCTCCTGCAAAAATTTGTTAGCGCTTATCTTAAGTGATAATATTCAACTATTAGTATTTGATTCAACTATTTGATACCTTGGGTAACATTAGTTCCATAGACTTTATTGAAGGAAAATACTCTTCTTCCAATCATTATGTTCCCATTTTCTCCAATATAGTCAACAGTAGAATGCTGGTTGGCTTGTCCTGGCAAGAAAGGCCTCACTCTACAGTATACCCTTATTGTTCCTATGTTTACAAACAATTAGGACATCGACACGGCAAGAACATGTTCATAATATGAACGGAGTAAATTGTTAATTACCTTTAAGGTCTTGAACTTGATTGTAAAGTATACGATTCTCTTCCAAGACCTTGTGGTAAGAAGAGGAAGCCATTTCAAGGCCCTTGAGATGATGTTCTATGAAAATAAACAGAATGTAAGCATATTAAGTTCATACGAACTCAAAAGGAAGCAATTGAATAGGAGAAAAAAATATCACCAAGCCTTTCAACTTCCTCATTCCATTGGGACTGTATGTGTTTAACTTCAAGCTTGGTTTCTTGAAATGCTGAGTTTAGCTCCTGAAGAGCAACCAAATCAAATCTAATAAAAATCTACACGAAACAACGCATATATATTGTAACAGCCCAGACCCACCGCTAGCAGATATTGTCCTCTTTGGGCTTCCCCTCAAGGCTTTAAAACGCGTCTGCTAGGGAAAGGTTTCCACACCCTTACAAAGGGTGTTTCGTTCTCCTCCCCAACCAATGTGGGATATCACAATCCACCCCCCTTTAGGGCCCAGCGTCCTTGTTAGCACTCATTCCTTTCTCTAATCAATGTGGGACCCCCACCAAATCCACTCCCTTTCAAGGTCCAGCATCCTTACTAGCACCCCCCCCCCTCCTCGGGGAACAACCTCCTCATTGGCACATCACCCGATGTCTAGCTCTGATACCATTTATAATGGCCCAAGCCCACCACTAACAGATATTGTCCTCTTTGGGCTTTCCCTTTCGGGCTTTCCCTCAAAGCCTTAAAACGTGTCTGCTAGGGAAAGGTTTCCACAACATTATAAAGGGTGTTTCGTTCTCCTCCCCAACCAATGTGGGATATCACACACACACATATACACACACAGTAAGCATTAAAACCTGAATTTGATTTTGTTGAGCACGAACTTGTTCTTCATGGCCAAAAGCAGTCCTATGAATAACCTCACGTTTTCCTCCACAAACACAGAATTTGGAGATATCACTTGATGCCATATTAGCTCTTTGACTGATGTATCGAGAAATTGCTTCTATGAATTCAGATTTCGATAATGAACTTAAGTCACTTTTTAACATCTTTTTCAGAAAGAGCCCAAGCTGTAGAAAACAAGAGATGAGACTTAAGAACTCTTAGAACTACAATGCATTTTGTTGAATGTTCCATCATATACCTGAGTGCCTTGAGACATGAGCAGTGCAGAGAAATCCTTGACAACCTTGTTAAGTAGTGCATCAATTACCTATCAGATTCAATGTTAGTTTCAATTGCTTAAACTTAGAAGTAAACTATATGATGCAGAACCTTACCCTACCATTGCATTTAAAGGGAAATCTTCAATTTCGTTAGTCTCTTTAAGGTAAGCTTGTAGAAGTTTGAGTCCAAAACGATCAAAAAGAAAAGCAAGAGCACTGCAAGTTCTTGATTCTTCAACTGAAACTTCATTAGAAAGATGGAGGAAGTCTAGTAGCTGCTCGAACCGAGACGAATCCGACTCGTCTGTACTCTCAGTTCCAGTCACGGATGGTGAACTTTTGGCAAGAGATGTGATCCGTACAGTTCCTCCATATCTCCAAACGCCAATCCCACCAGCTTGTTTCCACTCATAGTATCCTTTCAAGCAAAGAATACACTCCACAACTTTACTAGAAGTACCTCCCTGCACGCATCAAATTCCATCAAAACATGAACATTTTCAGTGAATATGTGCAGCCAAGAGAAGATAAAGGAAGAGGGTTAGAACCTTTTCCAAGTCGGAAGCTTCGAATGTCAAGAGCTTCATGTTTTTAACTGCCTCCAAGAAGTTTCTCATGTTTTCAAAATACTGGATTGCAGATTGAGCAGCTCCTTCGGTTGATTGAACTGTCAGAACTGGACTCTCCACTACCTATTATAAACAAATAAGAACATCAAGATCGCTAGCAAATATTGTCTTCTTTGGGTTTTCCCTCAAAATTTTTAATTTTAAAACGCGTTTGCTAGGAAGAGGTTTTACACGAAGGGTGTTTCGTTCTTCCCTACAACCAAATGGGTATCTTAGGTTTTTCATCACCACTTTAACTATTCACAAGAAGAATGAAATCAATAACATTAAGAAGTATATTAGGACCTTGGGAACAACACCAGGGTTTACTTTGTTGAGGACGATGCAGAGGATAAGGCCATTGCGAAGAGCGAGACAGAACTCTTCTTCTGAGGGCTCCTTCGATAGTACTCCTAATGCTCCATGATCCATTTGGCGTAGCCATTCTACTGCTTGATTCCTCCTCAACGCTGAAAATACATCACCATTACAAATAGCAATAGCAAAACACAAGTTTGTTACAGAGCTCCTCCTCCTCTTTTCAAAAATAATTGTTGTGTTCAAAAAGATCAATAATAAAAAGGAATTATGTTCTTCTTTGGGCTGAAAATTTGGACCAATCTCTTTAGAAGATGGCCCGGATTAGTTGAAGGGAAATTCTGGGTTTATTTGCAACATTACTCCCACCACTTCGATTCTCTCTCTTTTTTTTCTTTAATGTTTTGTTCACCTTTTCCTAAATTAGTGGAACTATCATTATCTCTCCCTCCGAAACATGTCATTATTATTTATTATTTTTAAATAAATATGTAATTATTATTTATGGGTATAAAAATAAGATGTTGCAGTGTCAAATTACCATTTTAGCCCTACTTCATTTCACTTCATAGGTTTTAAGAATTACATTCTCAAAATTAACTAATTTTTTTAATATGGCAAAAAAATAAAGGAAATATTATATATATATATATATATATATATATTCCCAACTAAATATATAGAAGGAAGAAACCAAACAATTCTTTTTTTAAAAAAAAATTATTATAACAAAACTTAAATTATAATATTAATGTGAGCATAAGTCAACCAGAAAGAATTATAATTCTGGACCAAAATTAAATAAACTATAAAAAAAATCACATCACTAAAATAGGCATTTAAGAATAAATAATATGAATTTTTTATATATTGTTTTAAATTTTGGAATTTTGAATTGGGGCAGTGTACTTTCGTGATTTTAAGATTGAGACTTTGAATTTTAAAGGGGTGTGGGTGTGAAGAGAAATACAATAAAGTGGAGTGTATAGAGAAAACTCCGTGAATTTTCAAAAAACATGAAAAACAAAAAGGAGAGGGAAATCGGAAGAAAGATGAACTCATCGATAGAGAAAAATCAAAAAGCGATCGGAAAAAAAGAGTGCGACGGATTTAAATCTTACCAGCTTCTTCCGCTTTCCGCTGAGCCAATTCATCGTCGTTGATAACTTCCTCAGAAATCGCGGAATTAGAAGTAATCTCATTACAATTCGGAACCAGAGCCTTCAATCCTCTCATATTCTTGTTCGGAGACGTCAAAATCGAACTCCGAAAACTGAATTCCTGCGGCATTTTGATGAATCACACTCGATTCTCCTTCCAAGAATCTCCAATTCTTTCTTTTCAACGCACAGAAACAAAAGATTTACACTCCAATTCGATTTTTCCTCTGTTCTCACGATCTGAAAAAGAAACAAACAATGCCGATTCTCGATTCGCTTCACAAAAAAAAAAAAAAAAAAAAAAAAAAAAAAAAAAAAAAAA
>NW_019268524.1:5481959-5501018 GCF_002738365.1 Cucurbita moschata
AAAAAAAAAAAAAAAACAAAACAAAAACAATACCTAACAAGTACAATGATCAAAATCTTCACCAGTAATGAATCTTCGACTTCCTTTCCGGAGGAAATTGATTAGCAACAAAGTTTGGTGAGAAGTTCAACGAGCTTCTCGTGATCGTTGATGTCAGGATTCTCAGAAGAAGAAGAAGAAAATCAGAACCGGATTAGTAAATGCTCCTTCGACGTGGGGGAAGTTTGAGAGAGAGAGAGAGAGATGAAGAATTTAATGAAAGCTTCAATTGTAACGTTTTGGAGTGTCTATATAAGTCCATTCATAAACAAAAGTGACTAAAATTCTGCATTTTTTTTTCTAAAATAAAATCTTTCATTATAAGAAAAAAAAACATTTTTTAATATATTTTTATCTTTAAAAATTAATAAAAATACCTCTAATTTTGTATTTTATTTAAAAAAATATTTTTAAAATTTAAATTTCTTAATAATAATTTTTAAACATTTAAAAAAATTTCAAAATATTTTTACCATTAATTTTGGATTGAAACCATAATTTATTTTTAATGCCATTATAAACGTATTTATTATTAAAAAAATGAAAAAAAATCATTTAAAAAAATAAAAATACCAAACACTTTAAAATATATATATATATTAAAAACAAATATAACCCAAAACGGAAACAAAAAAATTTTGAAATTTGAAAAAGATTCTGAGATGACGGCCGTTGATTAACGGCAGGAAGGAGGCTTAAAGCCGGACGTCAATAAACGAAGCACCGTCAGAAGCCCCATACCAGACAACATTAATAAATTATCATTAAATAACTTGGTGTTTTCGAGTTTTGACTTGAAAACGGTTATTCCACGTCGGATAATATGAGACAAATGTAATTACGACACGTGTACAACTTCCTCCCACGTCGGAACTACTTAATAGAAGTATGAGTGGATTACGGGTTTTATACGCTACATTACTCACACAAATAGTACGAATGGTCCTTCCGGGTTTTCGTAATTATTATGATTCAAACTGCCGGTTTATCTTTTTTTCCTTTTTATATTGAATTGACCGTGACCATCGGAATCAATGCGGGCATTGCGATTTGTCGGTGACCCCACAGCCCTGTAATTTTAGCATAAAATAAAATTCGTACCGTTGTATGTTCTTAATTTTAATATTAAGTTAATACAAAATATTCCTAAATTAAGTAATTTCATTTTTTTTTTTCTTTTTTGAAAATAATATCATCAATATCTCTAATTAATATATCTACGGAGTCATCTTATTTAAGCCACCAATATGTCGCTATTAAGTACTTTGCTTAGAGCAATTATGTAACGACCCAGATCCACCGCTAGTAGATATTATCCTTTTGGCTTTTCCTTTTGAGTTTCCCCTCAAGGCTTTAAAACACATCTTTAGAGCAAGATTTCCACTCCCTTATAAAAGGGTGTTTTGTTATCCTTCCCGACTAACGTGGGACATCATAAATTAGGTGTTGGATGACCATACCTAAACCCTAAAACCCTAAAACCCTAAACCCTAGACTATATTGAACCCTAAACCATCGGATACTTTTGTGTTTAGTTTTACTTAAAAATGTCGATTTGATGATAACTCAAACAGTTAACACATATGCCATCGACCAGAATGTCAAATATTCAAAATCATCCACCCGTGCTGACTCAAATAAAAAGGTTATAGTCAAAAAGACTTCAAACCAATAGAAACCCGATCATTTCTCAGCTACGTTCTAAGTTAAATGAAGAAAAAAAAAAAGTTAAAAGTGTAAAGGGGAAGAGGGGAACTATGAACGTTGGATCCTCCAAACTCAAATGATTATGGAGGCAAACTTTTGGCCATGCGCCCTTCTTTTTTACATTATGTGCCCCATTTATTTAACCCCATTATTATTATTATTATTATTATTATTATTATTATTTATTTTAGTTAAAAACCTTTTTATTAGATTTTGTGCTTCAAAAACCAAACAAAATCACTAATCTATATATTCTTTGCATTTCCATATATTTAGTTGGGAGTGAAATTCCACTTTTGCCCCTGTTTGTTAAAGGGTTCATTAAATTGTATCAAAATAAATTTTATTTCACTTAATTGATTTTGTTTTTATTTTTTATTTTTGGTTAAAATTTAGCATATTTAATATTTTTTATTTTTCAAGTATGCTAAATTAATAAAATAATATTTTAAATCATATCGTTCTTGTATATAATTTTGTAAATATTTGCGGTGAATCAAATTTTGGAAGATAATAGATATTTTATTAAGTTGATTTTTCATTTCAATCATTTACAAAAACATAATAGAAAGTTTAATGATGAGATTTTAAAATATATGTAACATTAATTTTTCATTTCATCCTATAATATTTAAAATTTACGTAGGTTGCTTTTTATTAATTCGTTGACTCGTTTTTCAACAGGCACGTGGTGCTTAGATATAGATAGTCTGTATCTTCACTGACATGTCTTTTTCACTTGGTCTCTCTTCAAAACAATGGTCAAATCGTTACTTCTTCTGTAGAGAAGAAAAACGAGGTTGTCAATAGGTTGAAGACACGTGGGCGCATGTGCTTCATGTGCACGTGGAGGTGCAAGTAGCCAAGGAGCTAGACGTGTGGGTCAGCGCAAGCACAAGTGTGGCCATGCGGAGACTTATTTCTAGTTACTGTTCATTGTATTCGACTTCTTTTGACCTATCCTATCAAAATTGGTCTATAATAACTTTGAAAATTATTAAATACATGTCCAATTCTTTTGGCAAGGGGTGAGTAAAACAATAATAAATTATTTACGGCTTTAATTTGGTACCATAGATAGGTTTGGTCAACACAAGAGCGAATATTTTTTTAATGGTATGAAATTTGGGGTAGATGTTTTTTTTTTTTTTTCACAGCTCATACCAGTTTTTAATGGTGAGAAATATAAGTGGTGGAGCATCAAATGAAGTCGTTGCTTAGATCGCAAAAGCTATGAGACGTGATGGAGTATAGGTTTGTAGATGTATTTGAACCCACAACAAAAGAAAAGGTTGAGAGAAACCAAGAAAAGAAAACGTCAAACTTTGTTCATTGGTTAGCAAGCAATTCATGAGACTATCTTGTCAAGAATTGTAGCAGCAACTACATTAAAGCAAAATTCAAAGACCATAACAGTCAAATTGTTATCTGTGAGACATGATTTTGAAACTTTTCTCATGACGAATAGTGAATCAATTGCTGATTTTTTGTCCGACAATAGTTAGCCAAATGCGTGGCTATGGAGAGCAAATTTCATATGAAACCATTGTTGCAAAGGTATTGGAAAGCTTAACTCCAAAATTTGATCATATGATGAACTCATGGGCTCGCTTCAATCTCATGAGTCAAGAATCAATAGATCATAAAAAAAAAAAAAAAATGACTCAATTAGCTTAGGTGAAGAATGCATTTATGACAAGCAAACTAGGAAGTCTTTTCTTATTGTTTCAAATTGTCTAGAATTGATTCACGTTGATTTATGTCGACCAACGCAAACTAAATCCTTCGTAAGGAGAATTTATTTTTTACTATTTACTGACGACTATAGTCCCATGAGCTGAGGTTTACTTTCAACAACACAAGTCAAAAGCTTTTGTAAAATTCAAAAATTTTAAAGCTACGGTAGAGAACCAAAATGGCTGCCACAATGTGTAAAACAGTCTGAGGTCCCATGAGCAAACTCAATGTAATGTAAACATGCCTTAAGAGGGGTGAGGGACCACATGTGTAGATCGAGTAGCTGACACGCATGCGAGGGCGCTCCTCCAGATGTTGGTTGTATGGGGTCGCTAGTTAACCTTGCACAAATGTGTTCAAATCAAATGTCATATTGTCTTATGAGATATAATGAGGCCATGACTCAACCCATGATACATGATGTTCACCGTTGTGGCTATGCAAGCTCACTAAAACGTATGATAACAGAAAAGTTGGCTCATCCAAGATGAAATTCACCATCTAGGAATTTGCCGTGCTAGAACCAACCTAGTGAACAACTTCCAGACCTCGATAGGGTCTATGAAATATAAGAGAATTGTTCAGAACGTCAAAGCCTTCCTAGAATTTGAACAATTATTTTTTAATTATTATTATGAAGATTAAAAGATATTTGTAACGTTATTAAAGATAAGTTATAACTTGCGGATGTTTGATATTTCTAATTTATAAAATTTTAACTATAATTTTTTAAATAATTAAAAAAATAATCTAAAAATTAAAAATAGATTAAAAAAACAACTTGAAGAACCATTTATTGGGAAAAGCAAAATTTTCCTTTTTAAAAAAGTAATTACAGAATATTATGATACAGAAATCAATGGCAATCAATCTCCTAAAAAAGCGGTGGGCCCACAGCCGAGTCAGTGCCACGCTGGAATCGTAATTTATGCCAAGTTTTTCCACAGCACCGCCGTACGACAGCGTTACCGCCCGACCGCACTACCATACATTGTTTTGGCTTATGTTATATTGTTCACTTTATTATTACACTTTCCTCAAAATTTTATACATTAATTAATTAATTATTATTATTTAATTAATTGAGTCAACAGCTTTCAAGGATGATGTAAGATCTACAATATTATTAAAAATATAAAAACAATTCTTTATTAAAAAAAAAAAAACCATACAATAAATTAAAAGTATGTTCGGGAGTTCCAAAAGAAGAAGCGTAATTTTTGTTCTTAAATATTTATCTAATTAATTAACAACAGTAACTTATTTCATGATATTATTTTTTTAAAATTTTTAATAGAGATATTCATATGATTCGATAATCAGATCAATATAGACTAATCAAACCCAAACAATAAAAATTTGGGTTGAATTAGATTTTTCGATTCAGTTGCTCTGACATTTTTTTTTGTTAGGTCAACTCAATCCAATCCTATCATACTGAGAATATATCATATTTGTAACCGATATTAATAATGTAGTGTGACTTATAAATATTTGATATTTGAATTTTATAAGATTTTAGTTATATCGTAACACGTATTATGAATAAATATGATTTTTGAATCATTAAAAAAATTAATCCACAACCCAATTCAACCGAATTAGTTTTGTATTGGGTTGGGTTGAGTTGTGAATTGTATTAGGGTTGCTCGAGTCACAAACCTAACCCAACTTGAAAATAGAGGGCTAGGTTGAGTTGGCTTAGCTTATGAACTCTATTTAGATGGTCGAGTTATCCATCTAAAATTTTGAATTGGTTCAAAAGATTTATTGAATTCCCAATACTAAAGATTTTAATATAAAATATATTTTTTTTAAAAATAATGTAAAAAAAAAAAAAATTAGACAAGAACGACAGCTATATTACAATAGCTCGATAATTTAAGAATAAATATGGTGTCACTATAAATTTTTGTCGAAAATATTAATAATATTTTTAATAAAAACGGGAAGCACCGGATTCGGGCCCACCAAATGGAATCGGATACAAGGTCTCCGTCTCCTCTATCTCCGGCACCACTATATATATACCGCCAATCCAAACGTCTGTATCAGAGCCAAGAACCTTCATTTTCTTTCTCTCTCCACTTTCTCTCTCTCTCTCTCCCCTTCTTCCTCCTTTGTTTCTCACTTTCTAAGCAATTTCACGTCGGTGCGTTCGGACTCAACTGCATTTGGTTTTTTTGCTTTACTTTCCTGATTAATTTGACTGAATCTTTGAATCTCAGTTTTTGTTTCTTTAATCCATTATAGTATTAAATAATATTTCTTTTTTTCTTTTTTAAGAAAGGAATTTGCATACGTTACCTGATCGCCGCGGGATTTCGATTGGATCTGCTGCGTAATCGTACTGGTATGTAGCGCGCTACTTTGAAGCTTTTTTTATTTTTTTATTGCTTGCTGTGTTTTGTTTATTTATGATCTCGATTCGTTCGTTTTCTTTTGCGGATTGGTGGATAGAGGTCGGTTAATGCGGATTTCTCCACTTTCTGTTGATTTCACTGTCGAGGAATCTGAATCTGTTTTTTGTGTGTGTTTGTTGTAATTGCTGTACTGCGGTTCTGTTGATCTGTGTTGTTTAGGACTGTAATTCTGCTGCTGTACGGATGCGAAATGTGATTGAGGTTGGATTTTATGTCAATTGTGTGAATCGGATGCTGTTTGTGTATGGTGTTTTGTTTGGTTGGACTTCGTTAATATATCATATGGTACAGAGCTTATGCTGGCTGTTAAGTGTTCAATAGAAGTAGTTTGTTAAGTTGCAGGCGGCTCTAAATTTACTGAAACGGTTAAATAAAAGCCTCTGTGATCAATTTTTAACGCTTCTTATTTTCCTTATGGTAATAAGGAAAACAATTGTACATAAGTTTTCAATGAAATTGATGAGAGTAGAAAATACCCAGTTAATGCAGGTGGTGTGGATCTATGAAATAATGGGGATAATATAGTGTTGTGGTGTTTAGATCTCTTGAGGCCATTTATGCTAAGATTGATTTTATTATGTTTTTGGCTCTTAAGACTATGTCATGCAGAGGGGAGGTTTTTTTGGTCTGTATGTGCTTATCTTGTTGGCTGTAAAGGAAATGATTTGTGAATGGCTTCATGCTGTTGAAGATATGCTAAATGGTTTTCCTCTTTAAATCAGGAACACTGATTGCTAGTTAAGATCCTGGGCATGGGCTCTGCTTCAGTTGCTGATTTACTAGAGGCCTCATCAGGCGTGCATTTTTCTGGGCTTTATATCGATAGTTTGAAGCAACAAAATGGACATACGAAGAGCTTGATGTCAGGAACTGAAAATTTTCAAAAACAACCTTTTGTCATAGGCAAGTATTTCATGCATTACCTACTTGATTTTATTTTCTTGGAGTAGATGAAAGTTGCATGATGACGTTTATGTAAGAAGAAAGTGACGTTTGTCCTAAATTTCTTTAGATGGAAACTGCGATGATGCGTAATATTGTAATGCATGGTTATCAGTCTGCATCAAAATAGTTGACAAAAGTGACTTTAATCTTGGCCTTTTTTGAAGTGACTTCAATCATTTCACGCTTTATAGCTAAATTACATGATATGTAAACAAATTTTATTCTTCTTCATTCTCTTTTTTTTTTTTTTTTCTTTCACCTTTTCCCGTTATTAACTGATTGATAAAACTCAAAATGGCGTCGAAGGTCTGGTAAAACAAATCAAGTCACCTTTATTATTATTATTATAATTTTCTTATGTTGTTGGTGGGTGGGTGTGGCAGTCAGTTCTAGAAGATTTCCAGTCTTCTATTTTATTATAATTTAATTTAGTATCATTTTATGACATTCTTTGTGTATTCCCTAACTTTGTGTTTTCCGAACACACTCAAACTAATGGGTCTCTTTTATCTTCTATGTGTATGGCTCACAAATCTTCTTTATTTTTGAAGGGGTTGCGGGTGGTGCGACCTCTGGAAAGACAACCGTTTGTGATATGATCATTCATCAACTTCATGACCAGCGAGTCGTACTTGTAAACCAGGTAGCTTTTCTCGAAGCAAATTTCATTTACTGGTGATAATCATTTGAAGTATTATGTTTGATTAACTTTAACTTGAAACACTGAGCCACTAAACAGGAGATTTGAGAACATCAACTGCTTGGAATTAATCTGAATTCTCACGACCCTCCTCTATATATAAGTGCCTTATTTATAGATTTTTAAAACTTAATCTACCTCCACCTTTTGCCACTCCGGTTCTTTGGAGCATGGAAGAGAATCACAAGTGAGGATTTAAATCTGATGAGCTTCTGACACTGATATTGATATTATATGCTGGTCTCATAGGATTCCTTCTATCATTATTTAACTTCAGAGGAACTTGCACAAGTCCATGAATACAACTTTGACCATCCTAGTAAGTTTAATTTAATGTTTCAGTTAATAATTCATATCTTAGAATAATCGAATAATTCCTTTTGTATTTCACCATTGAATAGTTCCAAGTATATCTTGATGCTAATATTTCTCTGATGGCATATTCTTCATTGGAAATTACTAAATGTTTGTTTAACCATTTTGCATCTTCCTTGTCGGTCATCTATTTTCCGCAATTCCTATGACTGCCCTCTCTATACTTCCATGTTATTCTTTTGGTTCCTGTTCTGATTTGCTAGTGTTCTGGTCAATTTCTATGAGTAAGAGAATAATCTAATAGATTGAATTTATCCTTTTGGCATGTGATGAAATCTATTAGGTTGTGGTAACTGGTTATTCCCGTCAACATTTTGGGCTAATAAAGGCTCCAATTTATGCTTAGAAATACAGATTTACAAATTCATAAAAATTTTGAACTTTCTAGTTGCATTAATATGACAGTTGTGAATCATATAGTTGATGCAATATTTCGAGATACTTATAGGTTTTACCCTTTGAAAAGCTTGAATATTATTGTTTTCTAAGTTGTACTCTTAATTGGAGGATCTAATTATTAATGGTTAATTATAGGCATGTCATCTTAATAATAGTCTGAAGGACCATCTATTGGTGAGGTTATATATACTGCATGAGTTTGGTATATATTGTAGTTGTGTTCTGGGTTGGTGTGGGAAAAATTGATGGAATGCTTCTTTCTGATGTAAAATTTCTTGTATCAGATGCATTTGACACAGAGGAACTTTTAAGTTCGATGGAGAAATTGAGGCATGGGGAGTCTGTAGATATTCCAAAATATGACTTCAAGAGTTACAAAAATAACGTTTTTCCACCAAGAAGGGTATGTCAATTAGAATTTTCAGTATGACTTCTAGATTTTTTACATTCTATGTGGAGCATAGGAATTAGCCATACTGAAAATTCTCTTTCTAGATTCTGATGTGACATTACTTTCATGCAAATAGATTCTCAAGGTGCCGTGATGTATCTTTAGGATACTAAGACATGACTGTACAATGAATTTGATTCTGCTCTTCTACTCTGTTCGGGTTTTGATAACTTGAGTTTGATCTGGGAGGTAAAGTACATGAAATTTTGTAGTAAAGAGACCTATTTAACGGGTAAAAGTTATAATCGATGAATGCTTGAATGGGATAGTTTACACCTCTAAAAGATTGATTGTTTTTATATAAGCTTTATTTAATTTATTGAAAAATGAAAACCAAGGTGTCATCGGTATATGATTTATGATGGGGAGGGAGGTGTTTGATTTCATGGAAGATTTTCTATTTCACCTTCATTACATTGTCTAGTTAATATCTTATTGTGGTACTCACAAATAAATCCAGCATAGATTCATGGCATCATTATTTCCTTTTTAATTTTTTGTTCTACAGACAATAACTGTCTAATTCTCATTTGCAGGTTAACCCTGCAGATGTTATCATTTTGGAAGGAATTCTCGTTTTCCATGACCCTCGTGTTCGAGAACTGATGAATATGAAGATATTTGTTGATACAGGTCTTTATGCTATGTCCTTACTTTTCAAATGTACTGTTTCTATTTTTCCATGAAATGAAATTTATTAGCTTATGGGACTTTCTGGATCTGAAAATAAAGTCGTAGAGGTCCCTTGTCATTGTCTCTACTTGTGAATGGTCTTGATATTATTCTAGGTTATAAAATTATTAACTCTTGCAACTATCCGATTTGAAAATGAAGCCATTTATTCTCTCTATGACTGTTCTTATCCTTTGTGGTCTGTGTTTGAGTGGAGGTGGTAGGTGAGATAAAAATATCTCCATTCTCATTAACATTGAGGTGATAAGGCTTCACTTAGTTTGTGGTTTGAGAAAGGTTTTCTAATATGTTAAGCTGCTTCAAATACAATGATTACAAAGAAGATGCATCGGGAAGGTTTATGGAAATTGTGACAATAGTTTTCAGATTCAATTCCAGAAAATGGAGGTTCTTTGTTTTCAAATTTTATTTTCTTTCTTTTAGTTATTGTTTCTGTTTCTTTAACTAAATGAATTCGATAAAATAAAGTTACCTAGAATAATAGATAAATTCTTTGTGGATATAATTTAAAATTTTGAAGTTTACAAATAGATCTAACTAAATGGATAGTACAGAAATTAACCAACTATTAAACTTTCTTCATTTAAATGTCTTAAATTTTTCAGAGAACTACGGGTGCAAGTAAAATCATTATATTTTTCAAGAATTTAAAGAATTTTTCTACCCAACATATTTCTGAATTTTAAAAGGTTTTCAAATGCTTCAGCTTCCTTTCAATTATTTTCAATACCTCTTTTTTGTTCAATAAACCAGACATTTTTCTATGGCGCATTCAAAATTTGGGTAAACGTTTAACCTACTAAGTTGAATAATTGCTTCACATTTTAAACTTTTCAGTGCAGATGCTGATGTTCGTTTAGCGAGAAGGATTAAGCGTGATACTGTGGATAAGGCTAGAGACATAGCTGCAGTACTCGATCAGGTTAGTTACCATCAAATATTCACTGATGTTTAGTATTATGCTATGTTTATCCCAATTATATTCTTTCCGCACATTTTACTTTCAGTACAACGTGATTTTGTAAATGAATCTTTTTAAAACCTTTAGTTGTTTTTCAATCATGTTTTTCTCCCTTTTTTTCCTTTTTTTTTTTAATTTTATTTATATATATAATAATAATGTTTAAGCTTCTTGTTGATGCAGTATTCAAAATTTGTAAAGCCTGCATTTGATGACTTCATACTTCCAACAAAGAAGTACGCTGATATCATCATCCCCAGAGGGGGTGACAATCATGTTGCCATTGATTTGATTGTACAACATATTCGCACGAAGCTTGGTCAGCATGATCTTTGTAAAATATACCCTAATTTATATGTTATCCAGTCTACCTTCCAGGTATATAGACTTGTCTACTGTGTGTTTTGCTATTTACCTGAAGAATGCAAAACATAATTTTAGTCTTTTTTAGCTTCGTTGATTAGTTTTTGTTGGGGATTATTACTGGTTCTTTTTCTTTTCTTCCAGATACGAGGCATGCATACATTAATACGAGATGCTAAAACCACAAAGCATGATTTTGTGTTTTATGCCGACCGGTTGATTCGTCTGGTAAGTTTTGTGCCTGTAGAAACCTTTATTCTATCAGTGTTTAACTTTTCTAATAGAAACTGTCCAAGAAGTTTCTGTTTGTTTTTTTTTTCTTGTCATGACTTCCTGACCCTTTATGTAGGTTGTTGAACATGGTCTGGGACATTTACCATTTACAGAGAAGCAGGTGACAACTCCAACTGGTAAGCCAGTTAACATGTTTTGCCAATGTATTTATGCATTATGGCTTATGGTGTAAAATGTTCATTTATCAATCAGTTGAAGGCTGAGTATCTATGCATTTAGTTGCTGTCCTTTTTTGCACATATTTTTGAACTGTATGCTTTTTCTGTCAAATTTAAATGCCTTTTGATTTTTTTTAAAAACAATCAAGTCTAGCTTCATTCTTATCTTTTAGTACAGTCATGGTTTTCTTCTCTGCATGAACGTTGGTATTTGGGTAGGGACAACGAATTATATTTTGTTAAATGAATTTGACAACTCATCCGTCCATATAAATAACCAAATCCTTGCTTGCTTTACCTAGAAATCATAATCGATTGATCTGCATGCAGATATTCCTATGTTGTAACTTTCTCACTAAGATATGCATTGAGCACAATGATGATGCAGCATGCTTAATAGTAACTCAACTGTCTTCATTTGGGTTTGTTCTCTTTTTGAGATGTGATGTTATCCATTTTATTTATATACATACATTGTGGAATAAGTTCATTGTCGCTAAAACTTGAAAGTTTTTGGTGTGGACACAGGATCTGTGTACAGTGGTGTTGATTTCTGCAAGAGGTTATGTGGTGTATCTGTCATCAGGAGGTTAGACGTAAATCCCAATTCTTTTTGAAGATTAGACGTTTTTCTTCTATTATTTGCGTACCAAAATTGTTTGTTTCAGTACTCCAAAGAGTTGTCTCTAATCTGTGTAGATATTGCGTTTTTATCTTGATCCTTATAAGTTACATTGTTGAGTACTTTAAACTGATTTCAGTGGTGAGAGTATGGAAAATGCTCTGCGGGCATGTTGTAAAGGCATCAAAATTGGAAAGATTCTCATTCATAGGGAAGGCGACAATGGTCAACAGGTATGCTCTCGTTTTCGCGTCTTCTTTGGTTTTGTTCCCAAGTGCATGCATATATTGACAGGTTTTGACGTCGTATGCTTTGTGCAGTTAATTTATGAAAAACTACCCTCTGATATCTCCAATAGACATGTATTACTATTGGATCCCATCCTAGGCACAGGTTAGCTGTTCTGTGATATTGACTCATACTCTATAAATTGTCAAATATATGATGTTTAAGCTTTGTCATGGCCATTGGTTACTTTCATGTGATCAGTGACATGAATTGGCTGGTTGTGAGTAGGTCTGATTGTCTCGACGTTTCTTCAGGGTATTCAGCGGTGCAAGCTATTTCTTTGCTCATACGCAAGGGTGTTCCAGAGCCTAATATTATATTTCTCAATCTCATATCAGTAAGTTTACGAAGTGTTCGTGAAGTTCATTTCTACAGAAGAGCATATTTTCTCTATTTTTTTCTTATTGAATTGTCCCTTTTTTCCTCACTCTAGGCACCTCAAGGCGTACATGTGGTATGCAAACGTTTTCCAAGAATAAAGATAGTGACCTCTGAAATAGAGATTGGTCTGAATGAAGATTTTCGTGTGGTGCCCGGTATGGGTGAGTTTGGGGACCGATATTTCGGAACCGACGATGATGAAGAAGTGAGGCCTCTCCACAGTAATCGTTCTCTCAAGTAATAACACTCCCACGACACACCCGAATCATACCCAGTCGTTAATCGTGGAGAGATGATCTTACCTCAAAATAATGTGGTTATTATATGAATGCGCTTCACGAGGTGTTTAGAAAGAAAAAATTTTGACTCATAAGTGCCTTATATATGGAAACAAACGCCGCCCCCTTATTATATTATTGTCATTATTACGATTACTATTCTTCTTATTCTTCGGCTGTGTAGTTGCCTTTTGATATATTATGCATGCCTTAGCAGTATATTTACCTAGAGAGAGACGTTTACTACATAGACTATTTTTTAGAGCGATGTGGCTGATTGTTTTATACCGTTAGATATTATTTTAGATATTATTTTGAATGATTATTAGGGGCACACATATTTTTGTGTTGGATGTTATGAGTAGGTACATCAGTATGGCCTCTTCGCTCAAAGAGACAAAAAGATGAAGGAAGAGTATGGGTATGGAGAGAGTTAAAATCCAAAAAACAACTTTGTTTAGAAGTGCGGCTGAAGGAAGAAATAGATGAGGACCATCGAAAGGATACAAACCAACAGGATTTTTGAGTATTGTTCCAAGTATGGGAGATGGATAATCGAGGGGATGAGTTGCCACTTGCCACTTGCCACTTGCCACTTGTCTTGGAAAGCCATCACTCATTCTTCTATCCAACCTCGATAACCCCCTTTAGGCTAACTTTGTGACACGTGTCCATGTACTTGCATGGGGTCTGATTCTGCCACTATATTCCATGAACAAAGCTTATCTATATAGATTGAAGCCTTCTTCTTCTCAGATTCAGAACCTTCCCCCCTCCACCTTTAACCATGTCTGCCTTTGTTGGAAAGTATGCAGGTACCTCTCTCTCCCTCTCCCTCTCCCTTTCTCTCTCTATATGTATATAGTGTTGTGATGTGTTCTAAAAAGTTCCCATGTTTATTTTTGTGCAGAGGAGCTGATTAAGAATGCCAAGTACATTGCATCACCAGGGAAGGGCATATTAGCAGCTGATGAGAGCACTGGCACAATTGGAAAGCGGCTGGCAAGCATAAGCGTTGAGAACGTGGAGTCCAACCGCCAAGCCCTTCGTGAGCTTCTCTTTACCTCTCCCAATGCTCTCTCTTATCTCTCAGGTGTAATCCTCTTCGAAGAGACTCTTTACCAAAAGACATCAGATGGGAAGCCGTTCGTGGAAGTTCTTCAAGAGAACAATGTAATTCCAGGCATCAAAGTGGACAAGGGCACTGTCGAGTTGGCTGGCACCAACGGCGAGACCACAACCCAAGGCTTTGACTCCCTTGGGGCTCGGTGCCAACAATTCTACAAAGCCGGCGCTCGCTTTGCCAAGTGGCGTGCTGTTCTCAAGATTGGTGCTTCTGAGCCCTCTGAGTTGTCTATACAACAGAACGCTCAGGGCTTGGCTCGCTATGCCATTATCTGTCAGGAGAATGGGTTGGTTCCTATTGTAGAGCCTGAAATCCTCACTGATGGTACTCATGATATCAAGAAGTGTGCCGCTGCTACTGAGATTGTGCTGGCTGCGGTTTACAAGGCTCTGAGTGACCACCATGTGCTTCTTGAAGGGACCCTCCTCAAGCCCAATATGGTCACCCCTGGCTCCGCTAGCCCAAAGGTCATAATACTTCTCTCTACCTTGTTCATCTTGAATATTCAAACACACTTATATCTTGAATTAAAGATGATGATGTTATGCAAAAATAGGTAGCTCCAGAGGTAGTGGCAGAATACACAGTAGCTGCACTTCTTCGGACCGTCCCAGCCGCCGTCCCGGGGATCGTGTTCCTGTCGGGAGGACAAAGCGAAGAAGAGGCCACACTGAACCTCAATGCCATTAACAAATTGCAAGTGTTGAAGCCATGGACCCTTTCCTTCTCATTTGGGCGAGCACTGCAGCAAAGTACGCTGAAGATATGGAGTGGGAAGAAGGAGAACGTTGGGAAAGCTCAAGAAGCGTTCTTGGTTAGGTGCAAGGCGAACTCGGAGGCCACTCTGGGGAAGTACGGCGGTGGGAGCGGCAACGGGTTGGCCTCGGAGAGCCTGTACGAAGCTGGGTACAAATACTAAAGTAACTTTAACTGTGTGTACAATAATATACTGCCCCTGCCCACCCCTGCTGGATCTTCTTCTTCTTCGTCTTCTTCCCTGTTTGTGAATGCATACATCTCACAAAGCTCTGTACACCATCATATGTCTGTGCTTCCTAAGTCATTTGAAAGGCTATGCGTTACTATTTTGGTGGTGTGGTGTTACTTTTCTTATTCCAAGAACTGAGCTTTCAAGTTAATTCCATCACAAATTTTTCTGAGGATGAAACAAAATCAAAATTTCGGGAGATTTAACTAATCACTAACTACTTCATATCTAATAGAAGATACTAACAAAATATATATATATATATATATATTAATTGATTAGATTATCATCGTTAATCGGATAATCTAATCAATTTAAATAGAGGTACGAGAATTTTAAATTTTTTGTATTTTCATATTTATATTAGAAAACTTTTTTTTTATAATATTATGACTTTATTTCTTTTTTTAGAAAGACATTAATTAATTCGAATTTCTACATTTAAAAAATTAAAATTTTTATATATATAATTCAAAACTATTAATATTAGTTTATACATTTTGATATTAGTTTCTTATACTAATTTTTCTATGCACACACGCATTTATTTATATATATATATATAATATTAATATTTCACAAGGTAAAATAGCTCTATGTAAAAAAAAATAGAAATTTGATTAATTAATTAATTAATAGATATATGAGTACAAATACATACATCATTTAGTTATTTATTTATATATATATATATATATATATATATATATATATATATCTCTTTTTCGTCCAACCCAAAAACTCGTGCTACCAATTTTTAGGTTTCACTTAGTTTAATATTTTGTAAATATACGAGAGTAAACGAGGTTTACGAATATGATTATTCTTAAAATAAATAAAATAAAATATATTATAATTGAATAATTATATTAATATAAAATTTAAAGATTTTTTTTAAGAATAAAAGATTATTTTAAATAACGATTTATTTTCTTTTCTGTTGTCAAAAAAACAAAAAAATTCCTTTTATCTCCTTAAAAAGAATTTCTTCCTCCTATAAATTTTAATATTTATATTTCAGGTAAAAAAAAAAAAAAATCAAAATCAAAATCAAAATTGCAATAATCTGAAATAATTATATTATCTTAAAACTAATTTCCCCACCGATTTAAATGTCATCTCCAATTCTGATTCTCCAAAGACCCATCCCTTCTCGACTCCGTCAGTTGTGGCTCAGCGCTTCCAAAAATTTGGAAGCCATGTCGTCTTCTACGCTTCGATTGCTCACAACAGAATCCCCAATCGGTTCTAAATTCCCCAAAGCTTTAATCTCCTCTCAATCTCACAATTTCTGTTTTTTTCGATCCATTTCCTTCCAAAGGATTACCTCCAAATCGCCGTCGTCACTCTCCGTATCGGCCTCCGCCTCCTCCTCCAAGCCTCTGCAACCCGTGGAAGAACTCCCTCCTAAGCTTCAAGAAATAGTCAGGCTCTTTCAATCAGTTCAGGATTCGAGGGCCAAATATGAGCAGCTTCTGTTCTATGGCAAAAAGCTCGAACCCCTCGACCCCCAGTTCAAGAACAAGTCTAATAAGGTCGAGGGTTGCGTTTCTCAGGTCTGGGTTAGGGCTTATTTGGATTCGAATAAGAATGTTGTGTATGAGGCCGATTCGGACTCTGCTCTAACCAAGGGCCTCGCCGCTCTGCTCGTTCAAGGACTCTCTAATCGCCCTGTGGAGGAGGTTATTAGGGTTTCTCCTGATTTTGTTATTCTTCTTGGCCTTCAACAGAGCCTCACGCCTTCTAGAAATAATGGGTTTTTGAATATGTTGAAATTGATGCAGAGGAAGGCGCTTGGGTTACTTGTGGAATCAGAAAAAGGTAATGGCAGTGCGATTTCATCGTCGCAAATAGATGATGCTGTGGAAAAAGTAGAATCAGATTCCAAAACTGATGCTGAGAAACCAAATGAGGAATCGAAGTTGGGAGATAAAGGAAGTGATAACTCTAGTGTATTGGGAAGTAGAGGGAAGAGGATTAAGGAGAAACTGGAGAAAGACCTTAGTCCAGTGGAATTGAATGTGGAAGATATCTCGTACCAGCATGCAGGGCATGCTGGGGTAAGAGGCAGCGATGGAGAAACACACTTTAATTTGAAGGTTGTGTCAAAGGAGTTCGAAGGGAAAAGCTTAGTGAAAAGGCATAGGCTCATTTATAATCTGTTGCAAGAAGAGTTGCAGAGTGGACTGCACGCCTTGTCCATCTCGGCCAAGACACCTGATGAACTCTGAAGCCCCAATGGAGAAAGGTTCATCATCATAACTCACTTGAAACATGTTTTTCCTTCATTTATTTTCTGTATTCTATCTCTATTTCTATTTAGTGGATGAGGAAGAGGAACTTCTGTGATTTCTGAGGAGTGTTTATGTTATAGTTATTACAATTTGAGGCTTAGAAGTTGAAGTTTTGCTGTCATTGGTTCTGCAAACAATTCTTGTTCTATGATAGGAAAATAAGGAAAAAGGTAAAGAGAACGTTTTATAAGATGAGAATCATAACTCGTACTTCATTACATTCAGCTCCGTTCTCAACAAATTTTAGAATGAATTATTAAGCCTATCAAACAACTAGAATCATACGCCAAAGCAAAATTTTAAATCTCAACTTTGTAGCTCTTCAAATTCCTTCAAGAAAATGTAAAATTTCTGATTTTTTTTTAGAAGTTTCCAGTTTTTAGTTTAGCTCTTGAGGAATTGTCTTACAATTTTGGCTCTCAGCTACATTCTGGATCCAGTTTGATGTTTGAATATGAATTCTCCATGCTCTTTGTTCTATTGTGAAGTAAATAGTCTCTTATTCCTTCAGTTTTAGATTCAGGGAGATGCTTGATTTTAATGAACAGTTTAATAACCAAGATGATTCGGATTTGCTTGTATGCATTATTCTAAATGAAATTTATTGCCTTAACTTCTGTCAGTCAGCTTGCCTTTAAATCAACTATAGTCCATCTTGCCCTTTGTATTGGTGCATTCATAGTTTGAAGATAGAATGATCAGGATGTTATGATACTTATTATTTCAAGCCTTTCCTTATCTCATGCTTAGTTTTCTGTTCTAAATATTCATTAGAGAATGTGCTTAGTAGTGGAATCTTTGATTGGATTCATTGATAATAGATGATGGTATAGTGGAAGAATCAGTCGAGGGAACAGCTAAAAAGCTGAAAATCTAGACACTTTTATCTAGGTAGCCATAGGGCATATAAGATTCCCAGCAGCAAGTGTGGTAGAATTTCATAGTTATAAAAGAAAATAAGAAAAATTGTCAAAAAACAAAAAATAGTTCTTTTTGGCAGAGAATTCTCAAGGGAGATCTGGTTGATACTCCCACAGACCTTCCCCCTTTAGCCTTTCTCAGAGGCACAAATGGGTGTACTGTTTCTGAAGTCTATATACATTGGTTGATCCTACGTTTCACCTGTTATGCCAATTGTTAGTGAAGCACCTAAAAGGTACACATGGAAGCCATGTCTGATCTGAATTTCCTTGCATTAGAATCCAAAAAATGGTGTAAACAATGTCAAACAAGAAGAATGCTGTTGAACTGATATCTGTTCAGGCTCTTACATAGTTTTGCTTCTTCACCTCTTGGTCTTGCAACTCCAAGCAACTAAAACTCTGGTTGGTGGACTACTCATCACCAACTCGTATCGCCTAATCAACCAGTAGGAGTAATGGATGATACCCAGTGAAGCTCCAACTCTGAGAGTTCCTTTCATGTTATTGACAACTTTGCTGTTCTGTACATAAACACAACTCTCTACAATGGTATGATATTGTCCACTTTTAGCATAAACTTTTGTGACTTTGCTTTGGGCTTCCCCAAAAGGCTTCAAATCAATAGAGATAGTATTCCTTAACTATAAACCCATGATCATTTTCTAAATTAGCCGATGTGGGACTTTCATCCAACACCGGAATTCTCTGATGACTAAACCACATTGAATATCTGGAGAACAGGTTGTAACCTCCCTCTCTCTTCCTTTGGCTGAAAGGCTGGTTGTAACCTCTAATTTCATTTATAATTTCTCATTAATCAAATCCAAATCAAAATTTTCATCAACACTCGCATTTTTTATTGTATACAGGAATTTCAATATGTAACGAGAGAAAAAAAAAAAAAAAAAAAAAAA
>NW_019268524.1:5501096-5516640 GCF_002738365.1 Cucurbita moschata
AAAAAAAAAAAAAAAAAAAAAAAAAAACTAAGTCAACTGGGGGCAAAAATGTCATTGTGCCCCTCCAGCCCTATAGGGGTCCAAGGAGAATCCCGTCACATCCCCTGCAAAAGAGTTAGAGAGAAATTGGAAAGGAGTTAGCCGCGAAGATTATCGGACCATCGTCGAAATCCACCTTCAGACGAGACTTGTACAAGGACTGAGAAGTTAGCGAGGCCGACGCTCCGTCAAGACCCAAGAACATTTCGCGAGGTAAGGTTCTAAACGACATATCTCCGATCTGAGTTTTTCCTATGTGAATCGAGTCCTAAAATGCTGAAATATTCACCTAGGAACAACTCTACGCACGATCTATGAAGAAGTTTGGCTGAGACCTCAATCCGAAGGCGGAGATCCGAGAATCGTCCAAGAACGGTGAGCAAACTTCCGACGTTCTTAACTCGTCTGGTAGTCAAGCAAAAATTACAAAGAAAATACTAGGGCATAGCCCGTAACACGATCTAGAACTTTGCCGAAGAAACCATATCGATCTGATCTACGGATCGAAAGATATGAAAATCGGAAAAGGGAACTGTCACAGCCCAATATTTTACTACGGACCGTGACTAACGACACGACACAAATGCACGAAGAGATTTAAATATGAAATAAAGAAAATCATCAAATTCCAATAAAGTTTTTCGAACGACAAACACAGAACATAAGACCATTTGGAAAATAAATTTCAAAAGAATGCAAATATAAAAATAAAGACTAAGACTGGACTGACGCCCCGGGACAACCCATTCCTCTGTGACACTTCCCGTCTGATCACGCCCACTCTTGACCTACACCTCGCACTCCTGAAAAAAAAGGAAAACATAGCAAGGATGAGTATAAAAATTATACTCAGTAAGCCACCTACTTGTAGGCTCTCTTCGCATCTTAATTTAACAGGTTACCACGGTTTCCTGTTTCGGTTCTAGGACATCTGGTTCTAATCTTGGTCCCTTGGGGTTTGCTCCTTGGGTTTCACTGGTTCTTCGTTCTTTCATTAAACGCCTAGAGGTTCTTTATGCCAAGCTAATATGGTCGGTATCTCTCTATGAGGTGCTACCTCTACATGGCTATCTAAGACTACATGGTACCTAGCCTAGGGGTGTGCTGAGTACCCCTACGCCCATCTAGTCCCCCTATGGGGGTGCGACCCAACCCGTTCCCATGCAGCTAATGGGCTGTACGACGTGGGGACACATTTCCCATGCGAAATGGCTAAGAGCAGTAAGGACTGATCAGGGATCCCTTGGTCCTCCCATGAAGCTATAGATACCGTTCACACGCTAGCAATCTATGAACACTTTGGGGTACCTTCTTGCCGTGGTAAGCCGCTAAGTTTCTAGGGGAAAATTAAGTCTGACTAGAGCGACATATCGCTCCTAACAGAAATTCCCTAATCTTATCCTAGAAATGGGCCCTAGCAATTAACCGAGGGTGCATGCAATCTTCTTCTAACATCATAGTATGTAATTCATGCAAACTAGGCATACCGGCTCAACGGGGCGATGACCTCCATCAAGCACCCAGAGCACGAAGTTCGCGCTCAATGGGGCGAATTCGTCCATCAAGCACCCGAAACCCGGCATACACAATTCTAACATAAATTAACGCATGCATACATACAGCGGAAGCTTAAAGCATACAGCAACACTCATGTAATTTATCCAATACAATCACAACAGTTAATCTGACTAATAATTTACATAGAGAGCTAATCTGAAGCAGAACTACTAGCATGCATGCAATCCAAGCGAATCCTACAAGTATTTCTTTCTAAATACCGGGTGGTGAGTTACCTGGTTGACGCGTGCCCTTCTGCTAGCGTTTCTTTGCCCGTGAGGCGTCCAAAAATACTGATTTCTCTAAATTAGGTCCGTATTCATGTAAAAACAGTATTAGAACTGGAACCGGGACAAAAATCGGGCAAACAAAAAACAACTGGGCCAAATTGGCCGTTCCACGCGCGCTCACACGCCAGCAGCGCGCTGGGAGTGCGTAGCCACGCTCGCAGGAAGACGCCAGTCGCAGGCTGCACGCGCGCCTGCCACGTGAGCTCGCTTCCGCGTAGTCGCGGGTCGGCCGGCCCGGTCCGGTTTGGTCGGCTCGGCTCGCGTTGCGGTTCGGCCCGGCTTGCAGGCGACACGTGTCGACGCCTCGATGGAGCTGCGTTGCTCCAGCCGATGGTCGACGCGTGTCCGACGCCTGTCGCTGCCCTCCGCCGCTCGCCGATCGCCTTTTTTTTTTCTCTCTCTCTTTCTTCTTTCTTCTCTGTCCTCTGAAAACCGAAACCCAGTCTGTTTTTTCCGATTTTCATATCTTTCGATCCGTAGATTGGATCGATATGATTCCTTCGGCAAAGTTCTAGATCGTGTTACAGGCTACGTCCTAGTATTTTTTTTTGTAATTTTATTCTTGACTATCGGATGATTTAAGAACGTCGGAAGTTCACTCACCATTCTCGGACGACTGTCGGATCTCTGCCTTTGGGTTGAGATCTCGGCCAAACTTCTTCACAGACCGTGCGTGAGTTGTTCCTAGGTGAAGATTTCAGCATTTTAGGATCGGTTCACGTAGGGGAAAATTCAGATCTGAGCAATGTCGTTTAGAAACCTTACATCGCGAAATGTTCTTAGGTTTTGACAGAGCGTCGGCCTTGCTAGCCTCTCAATCCTTGTACGAGTCTCATCTGGAGATGGATTCCGGCGGTGGTCCGTTAATCTTCTCGGCCGACTCCTCACTGATTTCTCTCTAACTCCTTCTTTCTTTTGCAAGGAATCTGACGGGGTTCTCCTTGGACCCCTATTTGGGCTAGAGGGGCAAAATGACATTTTTGCCCCTCAGTTGACTTAGCCCCCCGCCTTTTTTTTTTTTTTTTTTTTGCGTTACAGGAACTGTGGTACGAATTTCAAAGGACAGAGAAGAAAGAAAAAAAAAAGGGGGGTCGACCGGCGAGAGGCGGTGGGCGGCGTGACAGGTGCCGGACACGTGTCGACCGTCGGCCGGAGCAACGCAGCTCCAGCGAGGCGACGACACGTGTCGCCTCCAAAAAAAGAAAAAAAACAACCCGAGCCGAACCGCAAACGCGATTCAAGCCGAACTGAATCGGACCGGTCGACCCGCGACTGCGCAGAAACTGCCGTGTGTGCGGCCTGCGACTGGCGTCTTCCCGCGCGCATGGCCCTCGCACTCTCAGCGCACTGCTGGCGCGTAAGCGTGTGTGAAATGGCCGTTTGGCCTAGTTGCTCTCTGTTTGCCCGATTTTTGTCCCGGTTCCAGTTCTAATACTGTTTTTACGTCAATAGGGACCTAATATAAAGAAATCAGTATTTTTGGACACCTCACGGGTAAAGAAACGCTAGCAAAAAGGCACGCATCAACCAGGTAAATCACCACCCGGTATTTAGGAAGAAATACTTGTAGGATTCGCTTGGATTGCATGCATGCTAGTAGTTTTGCTTCGGATTAGCTCTCCATGTAAATTATTAGTCAAATTAATTGTTATGATTGTATTGGGTGAATTACATGAGTGTTGCTGTATGCTTTAAGCTTCCGTCATATGTATGCATGCGTTTAATTTATGTTGGAATTGTGTATGTCGTGTTCCGGGTGCTTGATGGACGAATTCGCCCCATTGAGCGCGAACTGCGTGCTCTGGGTGCTTGATGGAGGTCATCGCCCCGTTGAGTCGGTATGCCTAGTTTGCATGAATTACATGCTATGATGTTAGAAGAAGGTTGCATGCACACTCTATTAATTGTTAGTGCCCATTTCTATGATAAGCTTAGAGAATTACTGTTAGGAGCAATATGTCGCTCTAGCCAGACTTAATTTTCCCTTAGGAACTTAGCGGTTTACCACGGCAACAAGGTACCTCAGGAGTGTTCATAGATTGCTAGCGTGAGAACGGTATCTATAGCTTCGTGGGAAGACCAAGGGTCCCTAATCCGTCCTTACTACTCTTAGCCATTTCGCATGGGAAATGTGTCCCCACGTCGTACAGCCCATTAGCTGCATGGGAACTGGTTGGGTCGCATCCCCCGACTATATGGGCGTAGGGTTATTCAGCACACCCCTAGGCTAATTACCATGTAGTCCCAGATAGCCATGTGGGTCGCGCCCCCCATAGGGGGACTATATGGGCGTAGGGGTATTCAGCACACCCCTAGACTAGTTACCATGTAGTCCCAGATAGCCATGTAGAGGTAGCACCTCATAGAGAGATACCGACCATATTAACTTGGCGTAAGGAATCTCTAGGCGTTTAATGAAAGGAGGATGAACCGGTGAAACCCAAGGGGCAAGTTCCAAGGGACTAAGATTAGAACCAGATGTCCTAGAACCGAATTAGGAAACCGTGGGAACCTGTCAACTTAAGATGCGAAGAGAGCCTACAAGTAGGTGGCTTATTGGGTATAATTTTTATACTCATCCTTGCTATGTTTTCCTTTTTTTTAGGAGCGCGAGACATCGGTCAAGGGTGGGCGTGATGGAGACGGGGATTGTCACAGAGGAACGGGTTGTCACGGGGCGTCAGTCCAGTCTTTATTTTTTTTTATTTGCATTCTTTTGAAATCTGTTGTTTGTCGTCGAAAAACTTTATTCGAATTTAAGGATTTTCTTTATTTCATATTTAAATCACTTTGTGCATTTGTGTCTTGTCGTTAGTCACGATCCATAGTAAAATATTGGGTCATGACAAAATAATAGTAAAAATGTTAAAATTTCGAACTACGTTCACGTTTAGTAATGGTCTACAAATTTGAGTATGGCTCAATTAGACATATCTTCTCAACCAAAAAGTCGGAGTTTCAATTTTCAAATCGATAAATGTATCTTTTTCTAAGCTTAAAAGAAAGTGAAGAGAGAATAAAATCCATGTGAGCTAAATTGAGATGAAGACCATTTTGATATATAATTATAAAAATTAAAAAAGAAAAAAATATATATGATAAATGTGAGTTCGGTTTTACGCCATTTTTGTCCAAGCCCACAACAAAAAGGCCCATTTTAATTTTGAGACGGAGATATTTGTGTGGTCCCAATGTGTAGGAGGCCCGATATTGAAAGGGGGAAGGAATAAAAAAATAAAATTAAAGTTGGGGCATTCCGAGAATTGAACTCGGGACCTCTCGCACCCTAAGCGAGAATCATACCACTAGACCAAATGCCCAATTGTTGATGGATTTAAGACTAAATTTAATTTAAATATTAAAACTCTTTTAATTGATTTCTTTAGAAAAAAGAAAAGATGGTTGCAGTGCATACAGACAAATAATGTCATGAAAAGACTATTGTTGGATTAAATTATAAAACTCAATCATAAGTGTTGTCCATATTTGTTTGTTTCTTGACCAAGCACTAATTACCTTGAAGAATATATGGACATAGCCTATACTTCTCGTGTTTCATTCAATCTTCAATCTTCAATCTTCAATCTTCAATCTTCAATCTCCACGAGATGTTTTTTTTTCTTTCTATGACTCCAATACAATACCAAAATTTTGAGATTTTTTTTTAAGAAAGATTTATTGGTATGATTCTAGAATTTTTGTAAAATCAAATAATACATTAAATTAATATAACATATTGAATTTAATTCCCCAACATAGATCTACTTTTTAAAATCTCATTTAATATATAACGTGAACTTATCAATGCTATATTTGGATAAATGCCTACATGTATTGTTGCATTCTATCCAATTTATCCATCATAATCGATCAGAGTCCTACGTAGGGAGCTAAAATATTCATCATGGAGATCAGAGTTCACATTTCAAGTCCAAAGTAATGAGAGGTTGATGAGTGCAACATTCAATAATCAAGCATGATAACAAAGATTTGCCAATGCAGCGACTTGTGTGAAAAAGAATATGCATACAAATATTAGTAAACATCACAAACACCATCAGATAATGTGCTAAAATATGGATACTCATCTTAGCAAGAAGATTTTCCCTCTGTTGGCTCATTTCTTCAACACACTGCAGAGGAAGCAACTCGATTAGAGCTTCAGCTAAAATATAAACAGTTTCGATATGTACACGACAAAATCTCTAAAGTAAAGGCAATGGTTCCAGCCAGAGAAATCATGAAATCTCCATCTTTGATTCTAAAAGGAGCATCACCTTCTTTTAATATAATATAACCAAGTATATTATTACAAGGGATCATTCCTTGCATTATTATACCCAAGGCCTACTCTCTCTAGTTCTGGGCAAGGGTTTGAGTTACAAGCTTTTCAACCTAAAAGACTGAACCTAGGACCTTGAAAGGTTATTTATAGACATCCCAAACCCTTGCACTAATAGGGCATCCCTCGGGGTAACAGGAATCTCGTGTTTTATAATATGAGGTTAACCAGTGTAATACATAAAATGAATAAGTAAAAATCCAAATTGGCATAGATTTCAACAATTCCCCAGAAGATCTGACAGAGATTCCAGTTAATACTAGTACAGTTGAACATGGAAAGCTCGATCAACTAGATAGGATCGGAATCATGAACTTGTATAATCACAGTAACCATACAAAATTAATATAATCTTTCTAAGGATATATGGATGGGAGAGCAGTTAAGACCCTATTACAGTTTATAATTGATATGAGATTGTATGGGACAGCACCTAAGGCCATTCCCCAAGAGAATTTTGTGATTCCCATTCACCATCACAACCCAAAAGAGGATCCCAATTGATTGCACATTCGACAAGAAGCCAAGCCTATCAATTGTCAATTAACCAATACCTCCAGAGATCTAGGCTTCTCTATTCTTTTCTGATGCCTATTCCTCAGATAGTTTTAAGAAGAGACTTAATCCAAGAAGAACACCAACACTAGTGATGAAAGAAAGGAGAAGATAGAGAGAAAGAAGAAGAATAGATAAATGTTGCAGTCTCATTTCCCAGCGCAACATGTATCAAATTATAGATATGTACGTCAGATTCATTATGTGATGGAAATAGCAAACATAACACATGAGGAGAATTGAAAAAAAAAAATATAGAAATGCTCAATGATTTTAAGTATCCTTCTTCTTTAGGGGCAATGAGGTGGAATGTAAGAACTTACTTGTATAGGTAGGCAGCAATACCCAAGATTATGCACAATAAAATGATATCAATACAGAAATTTCTGCTGGACCTTAGCTGTAGAAAAATAAAGTTCACATTTGATAAACTTACAAATGTGTGACAAATATACATACAAATCTAGGCATTGTGCATGCACAAGGGTATACATTTCAGGAACTGACGATAAAGATTAAATAATAGAAATCAGAGGAACAAATCAAAACCTGGTTAACTGTGTGCTTTAATCTGACGTTGGTATTCTTAAGATCAGATGCAGCCTTGTCCACCTGATATGATACAAAAAGCACATTTGGTAATGATTATAAATATGAACACTGAATTTGCAAGTACATATCTACATATATGTATGTATAAGTAAAAAATATATAAATATTATGAGAGAGATATTGTTACCTTAGTGTCGATCTCGTCCATCAAAGGAACTTGCCTGTCTATTTCCTGCAAATAACATCCCACAATCACAATCTACTAATATGTAGATATGGAAAAAGGGAAAATTGGGGCATAGAAGGTAAGTAACCTCATTCATATCATGAGCCATGTTCTTCAGAGTGTCCAACCCTTCTGATATCATGTCCAATCCTTGATCCTGCATATGCATCAAATCGAAGGGTTTAAATGACAGCCATTGACTAGAAAGCAGGTTCTTGAATAAAGAGACTACACTAAGGGATACATATGATTAACCTGCTTCATTTTCCGCATTTCATACTCTTGCCTGAACTGACTCGACTCCTCAGTGTGTTGGAAGTACTCATCATCAAATCGCCCGTCTTTATCAATTCAAATGTGCAGATCAAAGATATGATTAATTCATGGTATCCACAACTAAAAGTAGAAAGATTCACAAAAATGGTTGAACAAAATTTAACAGAGTTTAATGCATCACCTGAGTCAAATTTTATTTCAGTGCGTGAAGCAGAGGATGTCCAACCCCCATTCTTCTTCGTGGAAGTAGCAGTCCCATCTGGTATGGCTTGAATCCTTTCGGGCAATGCAAGCACCAAATCATTTCGAGTGGTAAGATCTTCAGTTGATAGCCCCTTCACCTGTAAATAGATAATGAGACCATCGATGCAATCTAGAGATAGAAGATATGCAATTCAAATCCAATGGCTTAACTTCAATAAAGTATAAAAATTCCAAAACCAAACTAAATGCATAATGAATTTAAGGAACCAATCCTTCAATCACAATTTTCTCATCAATTCATATGAAACATCTAGGTTTCAAGATGGAATTTGAGTAATCAGAGTAAAATTTAAAAATATTTGTAAAGACAATGAACACACACCCTCTTTAGAGCCAATCTCTGCAACTTGGGGATCTCCTCCAGTAATCGAGCCTTAGTACGACGAATCTCCGCATTCAACGCCACCACCGACGCCCTATTCTTTTCTCTGGAAGCATCCTCCGCTTTCTGCACAACAAAATAACACCGAAAATAGAATCCAATCCTCCTCGCCGCAAAATTAAAATACTCAATCCTCTACAAATTACTCCAAACCACAAGTAATCCACTGAATTAAACCTACATCAGAAAAATAACAATCTACCAACTTGATAACCTCGATTCCCCTATCCAGCAGCACAAGGAGTAGAAACTGAGAAATTGACTGAGGGATCGGAGTCAAACCTGGAGGGCAGCTTCAATGTCGGCTTCGACAGTAGCATAAAGTCGAGCAAAGGCATCGTCGCCGGAGACATTGAGATCCCTCTGCTTCTCTACGTCGTATTTGTCATACTTCTGGCAGATCGCATCTACTCTGGTCAAAAGGTCGATGACGCTCATCTTGGATTCTTCGCCTCCGTGCTCCGGTAGGCTTTCGGTTGACTTACAGCGGTGAGATCGGTGAGAGATATCTCCAGAAGCTGTCTAAACAGAATTTCTTCCAATTATTTCCTCGCTGTGACAAAAGCTTTGAAATTAATATGAAAATTAATTAATTAAACTTTTATTTTCCAATTTTTCTCTATATTAAAGTGGAATATTATATATATATATATATATTTTTTTTTTTTTTTTTACTTAATAAAAATTATACGCACAATAATAATTAGTTTTAAATATCTGCCTCTTATTTGAATTGCATTATTTTAAGAAAAAAAATGTTAAATTATAATTTTTAGTTCATTTTTTTATTTTATTAAATAAAATTATAAAATTATGAGAGACTAAATTGGTATAAATTAAATTAAGCTCACTGTTTTAGTTGTTTGACCCAGTTTCCCAGAGACTCTCTTCGAGACGGTGTCCAGATTGTTACGCATTTGGTCCGGGTTGGAACTTACCCAACAAGGAATTTCGCTACCTTAAGACCGTTATAGTTACGGCCGCTGTTCACCGGGGCTTCAGTCGCCGACTCCCCTGTCATCAGGTCACCAACTTCCTTGACCTTTCGGCACTGGACAAGCGTCAGCCCCCATACTAGTGATAGGGACCACATTACTACCTTTAGACGAAGTATGACGTACATGTACCTATCAGTGCAGTAAGACACTATGTCGATGCGGTTAGGGGTCTCCAACTATTCCCTAATAGTAATCTTATCAAAAGCATGCAAAGTACTACATAGAGCCGACATACACGAGGGTCGCTCCCTCTTGTGTCGCATTTTCATTGTGAGACTATTAGGGTTAGGTTGATTACCGTGGTCGTGGTGGTTATATGTAGCAGATAACAGATCAAAGTTGGAAATAAGACAACATACACTGGGAATAGAACGCAATTACCTAGATACCTCGAACTCGGCTACCCGTTAGCCTAGTTAGCGAGCTCTCTTAGACTAGCAAGTTAGACAGAGATTTGTTAGGCTAAGGTAGAAAAGTTAGAAGCAAAAATAGATGAGTAGAACCTAAATGCTAAGTCTAAGCGAGCCTACGACATGGTTCGATGGTGCTTGGGTACAAGTAGGAGCTCCTAGGGGTTTGATGTTGATTGTACACCAAGCAGTCGATCATTGTGAGACATTGAATCTACGACGGTTCTTTGAATAAGTTTTCTATAATATTGCAAGAGATGGTTGGGAGGAATCACTGGAGTCGGGTCCTCCTCGTTGTGTTCTTCAGGTGAATTTGCACAAGGCCTATGATTTTGACAATTGAGATTTCGTTGTTTAAGGTATCGCTCCAGTTTGTTATTAGATTAGAGATAACATTAAGTACCCGATTTTTGATCTTGGTGAAGATTCTTTGCTGATTTTCTTGGGCTGGTGGGGGCTGTATTTATGTGTGTGTGATGGTTATGGGGTTTTCTTTCTTCATCAGTGTGGGTGAATCTGGCTGACATTTTGTTTCGCTGACGATTTAATATGGTTTTTAGTAGTGTGATCAAGATCGTCTGAGGTATGTATAAATTTTCTTGCAAAGGTTCGAAGCCTTATACGTGTTCTTGATACGTAGAGGTTGGCTGACTTTTTGGGGTTTCTAGGCTTCTCTTGCGTTACCTAGGCCTTCTTTTGATATCGGGACGATTGACATATCAAGATTGCGAGCCTTTGCTAGAGCGAATTACTGCTTGTGCTAGTAGTTGGGTTGTACATTCCCTTTCCTGTGCTAATAGGTTGCAACTCATTCATTATCTTTTTAGAGTTTTAAGGTGTTCTATGTCAGTGTCTTTGTGCTTCTTGCTCGGGCTATCAATCAGGTTGAACATGTCGCCTAGGTAGTCTGGGCAAATATTTTCCTTCCACATAGGGAGGATGATCTTGGTATTAGGCATCTTAAGTCTGAGAACTTTGTTACTGTGATGAAGCTTCTTTGATTTTGATAGTTAGGGCTAATTCCCTATGGGTAACCTGGGTTCAGGCTTATATGCTGCAAGATTGCTTCTATTTGGCCAGTGAGGCCTTCTGTGCAGGGGTCTTAATGTTTCATCACTATATTGAGCCCTAATCTCTCGAATTAAAGCTCCTCTTGAGAACATTAGAAACAATCAAAAGCACATCAATAACAATGGCTTTCAATATTTTGAACCTAACATAGTGATTGAAATTAGGGTTTCTAACAACGACGAAGTAAATGGTCAAAATCACTAATTATTATTCTAAGTTTGGGGATAAAGGAAGTAGTAGTTCTCGTGTATTAAGAAGTTTGAAGGGAAAAGCTTAGGGAAAAGTCATAGGCTGGTTCTGTAAACAATTCTTTTTGTATGATAGGAAAAGAAAGAAAAAGGAAATGAGGTTGTTTTGTAAGATGAAAAACAAAACTCATATTTTACCAATGAAATTTGTGATTGACTCATTTCATACGAAATGAATATAATGTATTTGTAACAGCCCAAGCCCACCGCTAGTAGGTATTGTCCTCTTTGGGCTTTCCATTTCGGACTTCCCTTCAAAGTTTTTAAAACGTGTCTACTAGGGAGAGATTTCCATACCTTTGTAAAAAATGCTTCGTTCTCCTCCCCAACTGATGTGGGATCTCACAATCCACCCCCCTTCGGGTCCCAGCGTCTTTGCTGGCCACAGCCTCATGTCCACCCTTCTATGCCTTTTTCGTCCAATCATGGCGAACTCTAAAGGGGCCAGTTTAGCCATTGAATTTGGGATTTCTTCATGGTTTTGTGGAACTCGTTGGAGACAGGACTGATTTTGATTAAACTGATGGATAAGGTTATTTGGTTAGAATGATGTTACCTTAAATAGACAAACTTCTATAACGAAAAGGAAATAATCTAATCTATTACATTCAGAAAATTTGAAATCTCAACTTCAGAGCTCTTCAAATTTCTACAATTAGAATGTAAAATCTATGATCTTTTTGTAGAAGTTTCAAGATTTAGTTTGCCTCTTCAGGAATTATCTTACCGTTTTGGCTCTCAACACATCTGTATCACTTTATGTCATAAAGGAGATCGGTTGATGTTTCTATAGGAATTCTCCAGTAAATTCTCTCTTATTCCCTAAAGTTTTAGATTTGCGGATTTGACTAGACTCTAGAGCATTCTTTTTTTTTTTTTTTTAATGTTCAATAGTGTCCTTTGATGGCGTTTCTTACTTTTCCATCCCTTGTCTTGGAAAACGTTTTTGATTGTAAGATTGAGCTATATCTTGTCCTGCGCTCATCCAGTAATTGTTTTCTAGTTTAGAACAAAGTAATCTTGTGAATGTAATTTATGCAATGTGAGGGAGCTAGTTTTTTCCCCATCTAGGCTTAAATTTAATCACTAGGAGTATTATGAGTTTTGCTGGTTTTTTCCCCATCTAAGCTTTATATTTCATGTATGGTTATCTGTTTTAAATATTCATTTGGGGACATGCTTAATAATGAAATCTTTGATTGGATTAATTGATAATATATGGTATAGTGGAATTCAATTATCTGTCAAAGGGACAACTAACAAGCTGTAGATCTAGATGCACTTTAAGGTCTTGGGTTCAAAATTGTGTAGCCGTTTGTCTAGCAATCTTTATGGGATTCCCAGCAGCAAGTATGGTAGAATTAGACAATGTTCTGTAGCAGAGAATCTTCAAGGGATATTTGATTGATACTCTGAGATAATTCCCCTGAAGCTTTTCTCAGAGCCATATATGTTGGTTGATCCTAGGTTTCTCTCATACTAATTGTGAGTGAAAAGTCACATAAAAGGTCCACAAACAAGCCCTATTTGATCCAGTAATTTCCTTGCATCAAGTTTGAGTATGTAGAATCCAAAAAATAGTGTTTAACTGATGTTTCAAACCTGTTCAGACTTATATTCATATCTGTAATTTGGACAATCCATGCAGTGATATTGTAGAAGGTGTACAATTATATACATTTCGCTTCTTCACCTCTTGGTGTTGCAACTCCGAGCAACTAGAACACCGGTTGGTGGACTAGTCATCACCAACTGGCATCGGCTATGCAACCAGTATGAGTAATGGATGGCACCCAGTGAAGCTCTAACTCTGAAAGTTCCTCTGATGTTATAGATAACTTTGTTGTTCTGTACCTGTCGTCGAAGTATGAACCCGGAATTCTGTGGTAAGTAAACCAGACTGGATATCAGATGAACAGGTTGTAACCTCACTTCTCTCTTTCTTTGACTGAAAGGCTGGATTGCTTGAGTTGCTATAAGTCTATCCCCAAAAAAGAGCTCTATGTCTGCGTTTTCGTATCTTACATCGATTCTGTGATTCGGGTTGGTGAAGTTTGCGAGAACGGTGAAGTCCCCATTGAGATATTCAGGTGCGTCGAAGTAGATGGTGCTGAGGCTCGCATTGGGTATGTCAAACATAGGATTTCTTGGTCTAACAACCAAGAAAATGATCAAAGTTGCAATTCCAAGGAAGATGAGGAGAAGACTAAAAATGAGACACAAGATTGCAAAACACCATATAATTGGATTGGTTTGGCGTGGCCGAGCTTGCTGTAGTAATTGTGATTTTCTGTAGTTACTGGAATCTATGGTATTTGGATTCAGCAGTGGAGTGTGTGGTCTTGTAGCTTGATCTTGTATGACTATTTGCTCCAAAGGAGTCAGGTCTGCCTGTCTTGAAGGTGAAGCAGCAGGGATAAGAGCAGCAGATGCTTGAGTGACTGCTGCTGAGGCAGGGGATGGTATGGTTGTTGGTAGAGCAGCTGCTTCATGGGACGGTGAACTTGCCGATGGAGGCACGAGAGGGCTCGGCGGTGGCGGTGGCAGCGGAGGAGAAGGAGGAGGAGATAGAGGAGGCATCTAAGCAAGGCTGAATGAGAATCCTCAGAATCAAGGATAAGTAAAAGAAAATGGGGAACTAAAGAAGCTTTTGATAAAGGGTGTGAGGCCAATTAACTGAGGCGTTTATTGATATTGGGAAAAGAGGGATGTGCTTTAAAAGCTGAAATAAAGTTGAACCAAAACAGGTGTCTGTATTTGAATAACAACTTCAGCTTTTGGAATTGCAGTTCCCTCCAAGTAAAGCTCCAAAGGGAATTTGTGGTGATACCACAAACTTACATGAGGCACGCCCTTGCTTACTCACTCGGGATTTGACCTTGAACTAATAGATATTGTTTGCTTTGACCGGTTATGTATCATTGTTAGCTTCACGATTTTTAAACGCGTCTGCTAGGGAGAGATTTCCACACCCTTATAAGGAATACTCTGTTCCCTTCTCGAACCGATGTAGGATCTCACAATAACATCTTAGAAGTCTCTTAGTTTTTTCCACTTAGTTTCGTGTGAACGGTCATGGAATCTAACGAATCTTGGGTGGTTTTTTGTACTCACTCATAACATCCTAGAAGTTTCTTAAGTAGTTTCTTAGTTTTTTCCACTTAAGTTTCGTTTGAAGTGTGGTGGAATGTAACCAATTTGGGTGCTTTTCTTAGTTGTCCATTTGAAGTGCATGAAATAGTGGGCTCCGTCATTTGTGACCAACTTTTTACAAGAGTTTTGCGACCAACACACCTTAGGTAAGCTGAATGCTCAGTGGTTTCACTTCTCCTCTGCATCTCCTCTGCATGTTAGATTTTAGTCCTAAATTATGATTTATCAGGTATAATTTCGATGCTTACAAAGATGGGTGACAACGTACGAATAGTTCTTTGCTTTTGGTTAAGGGATTGTGGAACCCTTATCTTGAAATAAATAGAAAAAAATGGATTGATATTGGTGGATCTCACTCAATATTAAGGATCAATCTTAAACATGACGGATCTTGCCTTTTTCTAATATAGGAAGTATCAACTTCACTAAGTCTATTTGTAGGAAATTTTGAACCAGACCATTTATACTTACTTCAACAAAGGAAGTGCAGGCTTATTCGATAGAAGATATATATATATATATATATATTCGATAGGTACCATATTTGACCTTCATGATAGGCAAATATGTTGTATCAATTTATCAATTTACTACTCTTTTCATTTATTCCTTTTTCCATATCAAGTGTGAGATTGAATGGTATTATACAGAGTAGAGATATTCACGAGGTGATGCAAGAATGGGAAAGTATTTTCCGTCCTCCACCTCGTATTTCATTCTCCATTCTCGTTAAAATTTCTATTTATTTTTGTAGGGCTCAAAGCGAGGATTCTCTCAGAAAAATTCGTTAAAATTTCCTAAGATGGAAAGCTCTATTAAGGATGGAAAATGGAGAGTAGAAGACAAAAACTTAGGGTGTTTATATAAGATGTAAATGCAAGGCACATGATAAAATAGAAGACACCATCTATGTTGCAAAAAAGAAAAAGAAAAAGAAAAAGAAAAAGAAAAAGAGAAGCCCATTTCTAATTCTTAGCCTTTAAGATATATATATATATATATACCAATAAAATCATTTATTTATTGTAAATCAATGAATCAATTATTAGTACATCAACTTAAAAAAGGAAATATTTTCAAACTAAGAATTATATCCTCTTCAAATAAAAAGAAAACCAGTGGTCACTATTGGCTGTCCATCATCATTATTTTTTGTCTCTCTCTTTTTTTTTTTTTTTTTT
>NW_019268524.1:5517652-5528024 GCF_002738365.1 Cucurbita moschata
TTTTTTTTTTTTTTTTTTTTTCAAAAAAATAGAAACTTTGATCAGATTCAATATACCTTTAAAATTTGGAACTGTATACCTTTAAAAACCATTTATGCTTTAAATTTTGAAATTGACCCTAAATAAATTAAATTTTCTTTTGATCAATCTAAACTTATTTAGAGAAAGGTATTCATTTACATCCATCACCAAATTTAAACTCCTAATACGGTAATAGAAAAGTTTTGTTTTAGATATTGCCACGGTTTAAATGTTCATAAATTTATTAAAAATTTAATAGTGGCATGGTAGAAATAAGATGAAATTTATTAAAAATTTAATAGTGGCATTGTAGAAATAACATGGTTAAAAAGAAGGAAAAAAAAAACACCTCTAATCAAAAGTTAGAACCATTGACACGTCCTAACATCTAGACTACAACTTAATTGTAGAAATCTAACTAACCGTCACTTGATTCTATGGCCTCATCAACTGACGTCATCATCCATATATGGGGCTCTTGTCTTTACCTGAAAAAATATTAGACGTCGTTTGAGTTTTGAAAAAATATTTAGTATATGATCCCATTATTGGAGTCGAAAAATGCTATATACGATCTTTAGGTAGTTCATATACTGTTATTGATAGATAGATGATGCAAATAAATAGACAATTATAAAGAAAAAAAGTTTAACCATTCTTAATTTGGGAGTTTCCAAACAAATGTTTGGAATGAGAATTAAGGAAAAAAAATGATAATTGACACTGTATTTAGCTTAATTTTGAAGTGCAGAAGAAAGTAAGTAGCTCTTTCTACTACACAGAGTATGGTTACACTTATTGAGGTAAGTAGATACTATTTTACTGGACCAGCTTTGGAAGATGGTGCACTGCTGCTGGACAGAAAGCCACAAAGTTGGAATCCAACTCATGTGTTAACCGCCATGGTGCTAAGGCAGAGGGAGCGACATATTTCTTATAAAAATGTAAAAACTTCTCCTTAACGGATGCGTTTTAAAACCGTGAGGTTGACGGTGATTCGTAATAGACCAAAACTGACAGTATCTACTAATAGTGGGCTTGAGTTGTTATAAATGGGATTAGAACTAGATACCGGGTGGTGTGCCTGCAAGGATGCTAGGCCCCCAAGGGGTGGATTGTGAGATCCCATATCAGTGGAAGAGGGGAACGAAACATTCCTTATAAAAGTGTAGAAACCTCTCCCTAACAGACACATTTTAAACTCGTGAGGTCAATGACGATACATAACGGGCCAAAATAGATAATATCTACTAGCGGTGGGCTTGAGCTGTTACAAATGGTATCAGAGCTAGACATCGAGTGTGTAATGACCGAAAAAAAAAAGAGAAAAAGAAAAAAAAAACTCAGTCGCCGAAAAACTCACGAGTTTTCTGGCAATCGTAGATCCCACGCAAAACGATAGCCACACCTTGCTCAACCTTCAATCCACGACTTCCAGAACCTATCAGGATACCTGCAAACAGAGAAAAGAAAGAAAATACGAGAGAGAGAGAGAGAGATTTCGGATAAACGCCGACGAGTTTCCAATTTCTCCGACGAGTTCCAAACCACCCAAAAACAGACACCAAACGATCAGTTACCACCACGAGAAGGATCCCTAACGAAAGTACAATAACTCAAGGTACGTTTTGTGCCTTTTCGTAAGCGTCGTTGTCGGTAACCGAGGTCGAAAAATTGGATTTTCCTAAACGTTCTTAGATCTGGGGTTTTAGAAACTTTTAGGCTGCAAAACTTCGAGGAAGGAAAGAAAGACAACAAACGAAAAGGGAGAAAGAGGACCAAAATTGGCAACGGAAACGCTGCGGGAAGGAGAGAGAAGACGCGCCGAAAAATCGGCCGAAATCGGGTAAGGAAGACGAGATCCATGGATCTGGGTCAACCCGAACCCAAAACCCGAGAGAGCCAGCCCAATTCTTTCCCTCAGTCTCTGCCTTCGGCCCAGCCCAACTACAGCGGCCCAAACCTCGAACCAACCTGAGACCAGACCCACGGTCAAATTGAACTAGCCTGCAACCCAAACACTTGCAGCCCAGCCCAGTAGGCTGAGACCCAACAATTAGTCTGCCCTAGTAGCCTTTTGTAGCCCGTGACCCGAACCGGACTGTGACCCGCGCCTCGACCCAACGCTATCGCACGACGTGGCTCGTTTTGCTGTTGCCACGTGCCACACAGCGGTGCAGATGGTCCCTTAGCTCGGCTCGGCGCAAACGGCTCGGGCTCCCTCTAGTGACGCTCCGGCGGCTCCCAGCGGTTGTTCAGCTCGACTCACTTGTTTTCAACCCGGTTTCCACTATTTCGAGCCTCCCGAATCTGTTTTCGGCCCTGATTAAGGTATCTAAGGCCGTTTTAGAGCTGTATTTCACATTTATTGAATTACTGGTAAATTATTTGTGAAATACTAACGGAAGATGGCGAACAGTGTAATAGGAAACAATCCCTGGCAAGTAGGAAACAGCTCTCACGGAACGAGAGCTTACGTTTAGCTAATTAAGGAATACTTCGGCTAAGGTCAATCAAGTAAGTGGCTTTACTATAGGATAGGCTAAAGATTGTTTGAATTATGATGATGTGTGAGTATGACGTTGTGTTGTGATATCTGTTAAATGTACGCTATTTATGTTTCGATGCATGACGTACATGTTATATTTGATGCACTTAATGGCTTCTATGATGAGTATGACGTATGCATGACGATGTTATTAACATGATGATGTTTTCCATGTTGAACATGCCTTATTTGTTTGCCATATTGCATCATGTCGTTAAATCGACATAGGATACAACCCTAAGAGTATGAAAATGATATTAAAGTAAATATCCACGAGCACGTGTTACATAGTGCAACCAAGAGATGAGACTAGAGGGTTGTGTCAGAAGAGATGTATAATTAGACTTAGAGGGACATCATGCATATTGTATGTTCATAAGCATAGGGTTACTTCCCCTAGAGATGATGAGTACAGACGCGCACCGTATGATGAGCGCGTATGCACACAGGTGCGAATGCACACAGATGAGGGTATTCATGAGGTGCATGACACTATGGGGTTCCGCTGACCTCCGGACATCGCTACAGATTAGTTTGACCAGAGGGTCCAGGGGGTGTGGGAGCGCCTTGGGGGTTCACACTCGCACGTGAGTCGTGTGTAGGGAAGTACTACACATCCAATTTGTCCGAGACTGGAGGCCACCCTTGAGATGATTAGAGATAGGTCCCTAATTCATGATTGCATTTGTTTGCATTAGCATGACTCCTATAGTGGAGTCACTTACTAAGTATTTCTTCGAAATACTCACGCCGTGTACCATATTGCTTTCAGGTAAAGACAAGGCTCCCATGTACGATTGACGATGGCATCGTGATCAAAGACTTTGGTGCGTGCATAAGATAAGATAGTAGCATATTTAAAATTCCTAGACTTTGTTAGGATAGGTACTTGCATTTCATTTATTTAAATTATTTAACTTGTAATTATTTTTATCATATTTTGAACTCCAGTATGATGTTTGAAACACGTAAGTCCGGCGGTGTTTTCTAATGTTTTAACGTATTCTGAAGGTTTAAATTTTTCCGCTAACAAAGATGGGCATTTCTTAGAGTTATTTTCTCCACTAGAGATGAGCATAAGACGTTAGTGGCAACTCTAGATATGTGGAAATTTAGAGTCGTTACAGAGTGATGTACCAACAAGGATGTTGGGCCCCCAAAGAGGTGGATTGTGAAATCCCACGTCAATTAGAGAGGGAAACAAAACATTTCTTATAAGAATGTGAAAACCTCTCCCTAATAGATACGTAAGTAAGTGTGTGTATGGCTAATTCACGTACAAACTTTAACTAAAAAAACAAACAATATCAATACATCCAAAAAAAAAAAATCACTAGATTCAATAATCCTGAAACTTTGAAATTGTTGGACACAGCAAGTTCCGAAGCAAGTACATCTACTAAAGATTCAGATCTGAGTATTGCATTCTAAAACAAATGTTAACAACCATACCATATGTCACTAAATATTTTAATAAAGTAATAACATACTTTATAGTAATTGGAGAAGTTGAGAGATCATTAGTCAAAAGTGATTTGGTTGTTAGTTTGGAATTAGTAGTGCACACCTCACTGATTAGCAGAATCTACCACTCCCCTACTCTTTTATATGTCCCTCTCTTTTTCTAACACCAATTTACAAAGTAATTTTAGGGTCCCATTGCCATTTTCTAGATCTCTTAGTGGTGGTTCAAACTTTTATATTTGCTAGAAAGATTATGAGTTTTTTATTTATTTAATTCTATCAATGCACTAATTTTCAACTCAACTTTAATATAGTATAACTAATAACATTATAATCTTCAAACCCCTGAGACTCAAAAAATAAATAATTATAAATCAGTACTTTTTTTTTTGTCATATTAGTTGACTAACAACATAAACTACTCTTAAAACTGGCTACAAGCTTCCTCTCCTCAAAGCTAGTTATCCCCAACTTTCTTCAATTTCAACCCATCAATAATGTGTGTTCAAATATTGAACAATATAGCTACACAATCTCTTTCTATAATCTTAAATTTGGCTAAATTTTCATAGGTTTAGTACAATCCTATTAGTTAAATTATAAATTTAGTCTATAAAACTTTTCAGTATAAAAGATCCAAGTTTAAAAATATATAATGAGTTATTTAACTTTAAATTTGGTATATAATAGATATTTAACTATATTTTTAAAAATTAATTTATCCATTATATATAAAATTGAATTGAATATCTAATATACTTCTAAACTTTCAATTTCTATCGACTCAAATAGGTCAATGATATATAAGACACAAAATATATGGAGAACATAAAAAATTTTAAAAACTTTTCAAATTAAAAAACCTATACATACAAACTATAAATCTCCAGACCTTTTAAATTTAAGAGGCAAATATCATACCTCTACAAACATTATTATTTATGTTTGAAATTTGAACTCGAGTGAGTGACATCTAATAAAGAAGTGAGTAGAGACTTTTGATTGATGTACAGGTAGTTAATTCAGAGAATTATTGGAGTTCTCCTGATCTTATTCCATCATGCGATCATAAATAGTTGAAGGGTAAGAAGATACGTACAGAGAATGAAAAGAACACGTCCTTCGAAGTTGCTCACACAGTGTGCCATTTGATTTGACAGAATAGAAGTGGTCAGAAGCCAATGAGCAATGGACGAGATGAGGTTAGATGAGATCATATCACATCATATGGGCCATTCAATAACCTGTTCCTGCGTCAGCAAAATTAATTAAATTAGTTCTTTTGTAATACAAGGAAAGGATGATTTGGAAGTTGCTTCTAATATTGGGAATTCGGATTCTTCAGCTTAACTGGATTCCATAGGATTCCCTCTTCCATGCCCCACTTTCTGATACCTTTCTTCTTCATGTATAATTCATGTTGTGGCTTTCTCTGTGTTTGGTTACATCATCTAAACTTGAGCAAACTCTATCTCTCCTCCTAAATCATTCATCAAACCACAGTTTACTTCAGTATGATATTTACTGGCATAGAATAAATCCAAAGGATCGTATTCGAAATTACAAACAATTATGAGGTTTTTGAATTATAGTGTAGAGTCCGCCTCAAAATTGGAAAGAGAAAAATAATTTTATCTCCTATTTTATGGACCTCACAACTTACTTGAGAATCATGTAACAGTATCATTCAATCTCTTTCTACTCTACCCAGAATTATTAAATAAACTAACAATAAAAATCAAATCATGTCCTGTGTAAATAATTGCTCTTCTATTTTAGAAGTTTACTAGCATCTTTTTTTAATGGGTTAAAACCAAAGGGGGTGTTTTGATAATTATTATATTATGTTCGATTAACTTTCTTAACACAACCAAGCATAGGAATAGTAATATAATTTCACTTTTAAGTAATTCTGATCAAATGAAATCAAAGGAATGCCAGTTTTTATTGTTCTCATGCCTAGTTTTTATTGTTCTCATGCCTAGTTTTTATTGTTCTCATGCCTAATTTTTATTGTTCTCATGCCTAATTTTTATTATTCTCATTCTATATTAAATATGAGGGGCTATAAATTGGTAAAAGGACCGACTCAGTTCAAATCCCCTACTCTCCTTTTTAACTCTGTAAAGTTAAAATAAAAGAAATATTTAAATATTGAAAAATAAAGGTGAAGCTTTCAGAATTCCTATTAACTTCCTAACCTCCTTTCCTTTTCTTATGGAAAGCAAAGAGGAAAGTGGAAGAGTAAGGTAACCTAATCCAGGTATAAACTTAATTAAAAGTCATTACAAAATCAGACGTTTCTTTTAGGTTTTTTAAAACGTATTTTTAGGTTAAATTACAGGTTTATTACTAATTTTGAAAGTTATTTAATGAATCTCTAAATTTTAAATAATATTTAATAGATCTTCTCTTAAATTTAAAAGCAAGATTATAAATTTTCTAACACAAAACTGACAATTTTACTCAGCCTATTAATTACTTTTAATTTTAATTTTTTTTTTTAAAATACAAAATAAAAAGTTTAACGATATGTTAAAAGACTTTTTAAAAGTTGCCTTGTTACATAATTCATATACTAAAGTTTATAATTTAATCTAATTACAAAATGGTTATGAAGTCCGAAATTGATTCCGCGCTGTATTTTTCAACAACAGCATGGTCTTATGCGGGTGGCCAAGAGACCATCGTTGGCCTCCAGAGAAGAACAAGAAGAAGATAAATATAATATAATTTCAGGGAAAAAGGATTGCGTACCTCCATGACTGACTGGGGTCCATGAATGAAGAGTGGGTTTTTCTTATTTCTTGTGCTTCCTTGATTCACCAACAATCGACTCCTCCATGCGAAATTACGAATAAATCCCAACAAAGGATTGAAATAGATGCTTTGCTTTGAAGGAGCAAAGACCACGCCTCGAAGCCAAATGCTGAAGCCAAATGTTAACATAAAATTAATGTGGGAAAGAAAACCCAAAAGAAAAGAAGAGGACCAATAGATGATCCAGAAGAATACTCCCAAGACCATTTTCAAACCCTCTTCCGAAAATCAAGCCTTCAACATCAATGACGTAAAGAATCACCAACATCTTGGCGTGCTGGGTACAACTGAAAGCGTCAAATTAGATAATAAAAGCAAAAAATACACACAAATCAACGTCTTTTGTTTGATCAAAGATTCTTATGCTTTGATCAGCGAGCAGTGCAGAGAAGAAAGATATATTTATATAGAGAAGAGAGAGAAATTTGTCTTCACAGGTGTTGCGGTACATATGTTAATGAGAAATAACTGCAGAATTAGCTAACCTGGGGAAGTCCGGAGAGCACTTCCTCGACGGCATCTTCGGTTGCATCCATGAAATCACCGCAGCCCTAGCGTTCGCTAGGATGAGTGACTCGGCATACAGAGTAGAAACCACATCCCGTCTCGCGCAATGGAGGATCGAGAATCTAGCTTCCTGCACCTACCGCAAATCCGATCCCTTCAAAATTGGCAAGTGGAACTGGTAAATTTACCTCTTTCCTTGTTCTTTATTTTCGTTTGAAGCTATAATTCCAGTGATGAAGGGTGAGGATAAGATTCTATCCATCTCTTTTTAAGGAGATATAGTGATAAGAATCTGCTTTCCCCCCTTCTTCTTGGAGATTTTAATGCTTTTTGTTCTCTATCCAAGCAGGATAGGAATATATGGATGTCTAATATTTTTGTTCGGATTGAAGGCATTTATCAGTGGAAAAAAACAGGCTTTTATATGTTAAATTATACCCAGAGATATCGAGCTTAACAAGGGACAATCCCCCAATTGTATCTTTCACCATCCGAGTGGTTTCCTCTGCAGGAGGTCGGAAGGCTTGGACTCATCCAGGTAATTTCATTCTCGTTCTCTGAACATTTTCAAGGCAGAGTAGTTAGTTTTCAGATTGAAAAGTCTATTCACCTTCTACTATATCTTCAGATTCTGGTTCATGAATATAAGTTGAAATACTTGACTGATGGGTGAACATGTCTAATCTCTGCTAAGAAATTTGGTGAAGTGTTTGGGCCTTCATTTCTTATCCTTTTGCCTCCCCTTGTGTGTGTGTGTGTGTGTGTGTGGAAGGGGGAGGGGGAGAAAGTCTTAATTTCCAGAATTTCTTCTTTTCTCTATGACCTTCAGTTCCTCTATTGACCAATGTTGTTACCCCACCACATCCATGCAGACATAATAGACAAACAGCTTAAGAACAACGACGATTTTATTTGGCCAATTGAAGTTCCATTAACAGGAAAGTTCATCATTGACATCGAATTCATTGACTTGAAGATTGCATCGCCCGAGGTGAGCTTATAAATATCTGTCCATTGCGATTGCGTTCTTCCAAAAATGATTGTGGGGTTAACTATAATGCAACAATCCAAGGATCATTGATAAAAACAAGCCACACACAGAAGCAGTCGACAAAAGTTATGCCTGATTATTAAGAAAAAGTAGTTATCAACGCCTATGTTTAGGAAAGAACTATTTGGATACCTTTTGTTTCACTCCTCTTTTAACCCCATTGCTATTTGGATACCTTTTGTTTCACTCCTCTTTTAACCCATTGTTGTCAAATTACTAACAGGGTGGGGAACCTTCCTCCATCTGGACTAATGGACTGTCACAAAAACGATCAAATGAACGAGCTCTTATTTCGTTGGGTCGAATGTTGAAGGAAAGCATCCACACGGATATTATAATTAATGCTTCTGATGGAAGCGTTGGAGCTCATCGTGCTATTCTTGCTTCACGATCACCGGTTTTCCACAGCATGTTTTCACATGACCTGAAAGAAAAGGAACTATCCACAGTAAACATCCCTGATATGTCCTTTGAAGCTTGCCAGGCTTTTCTTAATTATATGTATGGTAATATCCAACATGAAGAGTTTCTCTCCCATAGACTGGCACTTCTTCATGCAGCTGATAAATATGACATGGATGACCTAAAAGAAACCTGCCATGATAGTCTGCTAGAAGATATTGATGCCAAGAATGTTCTTGAAAGACTCCAAAATGCATCACTTTATCAATTACCAAAACTGAAGACTTGCTGCATGCAGTATCTTGTGAAGTTTGGTAAGATACTAGACATCCAAGATGAATTCAATGTCTTTCTACAAAATGCAGACAGAGATCTAATAGCTGAGATCTTCTATGAAATTCTTGATATCTGGAAAGGTTTCTAGCTTGATGAAGGTGGTGGTTAATGTTGGCGTGTACACATAAGATTGCTACGAGGATTTAGTGTCATAATTTGTTACTTTGAAGGTGATTCTTTCTCCAAATTGTTTGTCCTGATATTAGTAAGGTTTCTCATGATAGATTGATGGTGTTGCAATTGAATGAAATGTAAATAATTTGATGTTCTGTGTTCGGAATTTTATTCCTATATAGTTTAGCGTTTTGCCATCACAAGATCTCACAATACCCTTGATATCCAAAATGCACTAGAAACCTTTTGCAAAAGAATGCCAACCCGATCGTGCAGAGGTTACAGACTTTTAGGTGGAGTTTCGGTGGCAATTAGGTTGGCCTCAGGCTAACATTGTCATATAACAAGAAGAACAATATTGAACCTCATACCGAAGCAAATATGAACTTAAAGCATGTATGGCTGACAGAATCAGAAAAGAATTTACAAAAACCTAACCCACCTAGAAAGTAAAGAAGAACACATCAACCCAATTCTGCAAGCTATTACAGAAACGAACACCCCCCACCCACACAGACACACAAGCGCACACTCACAAATGTAAAATCCTCCAAAAAATGGATACAAACAAAAGCTTCAACCAATTGCAGACCAGCAGACCGATCATTACATTACCAGCATATTCTATTCCTCCGAATTACAATCACAACATCCAACATTGAACACAGCAAGTATACGTGTCCAGAGCATAAGAAATCAAAGGAAAACTCAACAGAATAACCAAACATCCTACTATCACTACTACCTCACAAGCTGCTCCCAGTCCACAAACTAATCACCTAATTCAAAACTCAATCAAAAGCAAAACGCTCCAAGGTAGAATTCCCCACAAATTTCCATCTATACACTTCTGAACACAACTTACAAAACACATTATAACTCAATAAACTAATTGAACAAAAACATCACCTCAGCGAGAAGATCAACGATGCAACTCCATCCACACTGTTGGATCGGTTCTTTACGCCGAAGAATCGCTCTGAAAAGGCTCCACCTCCGGCAGATTGAGAGAAGTAAACAAAAGGAAGGACGGAGTTTACCCGTTGGAAAAGAAGAGTAGAGGAATCGAAAATGCAGAGAAGAAGGAGACCGGAAAATGAGGGGGGGGG
>NW_019268524.1:5529083-5537889 GCF_002738365.1 Cucurbita moschata
TATGCTTTTTTTTTTTTTTTTTTGTCCAATTATAAATCCAATTGCCAAAGTTTGGACCAAAATTTTAACCCCATATGATACTTTAGCTGCTTTCTAAAATAATGTTATATAACCTTTTGCATACGTCACAACCGAAGCATGACGAGAAAACCCGACGAAAGTGAAAGGATGAAAAACGAGAAAACCTGAAGAAAGCGAAAGGATGAAAAAACAGCTATCGACCCACATTTGTGCCCCATCACCATCTTCAACCTTCTTCTCTTCTCGTGCACCCCACCACCGACCCATGTCATCATTTTCTTCTTCAAGTGAACGTAGATAGTGAGGATTCAATGTCAGTGAACGAATGAGCATCGACATATTTGATACTCAAGCATTATAGCAACCTTCTCATTAGATTATGGAGCAAGCTTGTTATGAAGTTTTAGGGATTGTTGAAGAACAAAATCTTTAAATCTAAATTATCAAGAATCTCAAAAAACGATAAGAGAATCAACCTAAGAAAAAGTATTGAGACAATTACCTCGACGATCAACATCAAGAGTAAAGTACATTTGTTTCTAAGCTCGTAGTTCGAATCACTCCACAAGAGATCTGATCAACACTACTTGAATGATTCTATCATGCAAGTTACACACATGAATTCAATGAACATTAGGAAGCTGTGAAGTAGCTTATGATATATCAATTACATGGCAAACTTAGAGAAAGAACATTTTGTGAAGTAGCTTATGATATATCTGAGAGGTATATCTAGTATTTCACTTTGTCCCGGCAATGACAAAACAGTTCTGCAAGGTTTTATGGATTTGATCTTAATCTAAATGCAGACTCTAGCAATAACACATATGAATATATCTACACCATAGATGGAACAATAGTGCGTTGGATGTCCAGGCTTCAGAACTGTGTTGCTCTTTCATCTATTAAGACTGAGACGTGGCAATAGTTGAAGGTAGAAAGAAGATGATAGACTGAGTTCTTCACCAACTATATGACACTCTAATTGTCTGTGTTTGAAATGTTGGTAAAATATTTGTTTTTATAAATGCAATTCAAGATTATATATATATATATATATTCAAGTAATATTCTAAAAAGTCTATAGAATACCAATGATTTGATCCAAATCGTTGAGGTGGTGACATATGAGCACTCGTATGCTACATAATGAGTATATATAAGATTAGACTACAAAATATTTAATCTCTCTTTACAAATCATTCAAAATATTAATATTTCATAAGATGATGCTATGTAACTCGTTTTTAATCTTGAATGAGTTATGAAGTTTTGTTTGTGAGGGTTTATTTTTTTATTTGCATGGATGAAAATGATTTTTGTAATTGATTCAGGATGTCCAAGATTTTGCGAACTTGACCTAATAAGGAGCTATGAGCATAATCTTACGAGATGAAATTCATTCATTCTCATATTTGGTAAGTAGATGAGTTGTTCTTTTGAATGTTGATTTCGAGAGTTGAATATTAGTGTTCCACCCTCTCACTTATCAAAATTGTTCTTCACAAATCAATAATACTTATGATGAAAAATGTAATTACAAAGGTAAAACGTACTTTTGACCCAACTTTAATTACGAACAACTCATAAAGAATCGATTGACTCGTAAGAATTATACCCATAAACATAACTTATCTTACCGTGCATAAGAGTGCAACTCTAAACTAGCTTATAATGAAGTTAATATATAGTTAATAAATAAAAATTGATTAATATGAAATTCAACTTCAATAGAAGAATTAGAGTTGACTGATGTAGGTATAATATGATGTAGGTATAATATGATGAATTGCTCCACAATAGTGATATCAAAAGTAATCAAATGAGCTATAACGCAACTAAGAGACCTAACTACAACTAGTCGAGACCAACAGTGACCTAACCTAAGTGCTTTATATCCGATCCGTTTGAAACCAAACCCGAAACTCAATGAGGTCAATTACATATGAGCAATAGTGTATTGGTCACACATTTAGGCCTGCATCACTAACTTGTTGTACATGATAGCAATGTCATTTACTATATGTATCACTTTGTGTTTTCTAATAAACTTTACGTTTCACATTCATACCTATAAAACAATATCAGCGATCCAAACGATACAAATTATAAGATATTTAAGATTATTACAAGTACCAAAATATTTGTTTGAATCTGAGTTTAGAAGGAAGAAAAGGCAAACATGAAAGCTTAAAATGTCCATAATGTTTGATCTTCTTTTGATTTAACATAAATATTGTTTGAATCTGAGTTTAAAATCTGAATAACAAGCAGATGAATGCTTGTGGATTATATAATTAATGAATCTAAAACATATAATCCACAAAGAAATGAAACCCAAACATTCTGTACTCAGATTACTCATCCAAAAAGAAACCCAGCTGCCTGCTCTTCATTTCCATCAAATAGTTTGAGAGCTTGTATTACAGCCTCTCTTTGGAATCCCAATTCAACGAGCTTCGCTACTTTGCCTTCGAACTCGGGACCCTATGTGATCACAATATCAAACAGAGCGGAATCGTTGAATCATAACAATGAAACACATACCCAAACCCGAGTACATACGTAAACGTTTTGTAACATTATAAATTTAGTTCAACAACTTTCATAGTTGTACCTATTTATAAAAATACGTCCATAAACTTTGAATTGTGATTCTTGGACGAACGTAAGGTAATTTAGCATAAAACAAAGTAGCATGAGTTGGGCACGCAAGAATATGGACCCGCGACGTTATATTTCAACTAGCTGAACTAATTCTTTCTTTCACTTCTTTGATAGTAATACGTCATGTCAAATCAATCGATATTTGTCAAATAGTCATCTCCATGTTCATAAAATCAATACTAAATTTGTAATTATACACAAGTTTTACAGCAAATTTACCTGAACCGCTCCCCCAACATTTCCTGTTTGTAAGACAGTTAAAGAAAAACAAAAATCAGAAGTAAGCTTTAGAAATGAACACATGCATCATCTCTTTATATTATTGTACATACAAAGTTCATAGGAAAGTAGCAGCCAGCCAAGATGAACAATAGAAAGTGCAGTAATGAGAGAATGGCGTTATACTATTGATATCCATAACCCCATGAGAAGGTTTTGAATCCATCACCACTTGATTATAATCAATATCTTTTGGCTAAGAAACTACCAAAGCTGTCTAGCCATGAGAAGTAAAGTGTATTCACCTGTAGGCACAGCAGCTCTTGCACTTCTGCTGTTATCTGTTGGGGCCGAAGCCACCTGAGAAAAGCAAGCGATGAAAGGACAAATAAGAAAAGCGTACTAATGTGAAAATTTATACTATGACTCCACAACATCTTTGGTTTATTATTTTTCAGATTTACAGCTGCTCCTGAAAGCATATTCTGTATTTTTCTTCATTGATAATAACTTCCTTTTGTTTCGTGTCAAGGAAGGGTAAAGACCCGGCTAGATAACTTCTCTTTTTTTCTCCGTTTTTGAAAATTAAGCTTATAAACACTATTTCTGCATATATTTTTCTTGCTTTATCGCCTACTTTTTGAAAACTTTCTTAAAAAACTAAGCCAACTTTTAAAAACTACAATTTGGAAAGATATCATCCAGAACCACTAAACTGTTATTTAAATTACTTGGATGTGCACATATAAGAAATTGAGTAAGAGAAGAATAATGTAAGAACTCACTGGGGCTCCAGAGCTAGAGGCTTCCTTGGAAAGCCTTTCCTCATCAAAAAGAGAAGGGGGAATATCTTTCTCTGAACATAAATTTTTAACACGAGAGGAAACTTTAGTATACTAAAACATGTGTGGTGGTGGAGATAAAATTTGACACAAATAAGAAAGGCCAACCTTGCAAAAATGGTACAGAAACCTCTCCTCCACCAACTCTTAGAACATTCTCCTTCAAATCTATAATACACTGCAAGAAAACAGCTATGCTTCTCAAACAGTACTAGGGGACGGTATCCATTCAATAACAATTTCAACCATGAGTTTAAAGTCCAACACAGCGTACTATTCTACCTGGTGTTTCCGTAGCATATCCAAACCAAACAGAAAGTCCATATTTGGAGAATCCAGTACCATAAATGAGCAGGGGTAGAATATATTACCAATCTAAAAAAAGAGACTAGTGAAGATGTTAGATAGGTGTGAGCAAATTAAATTAATTGGCCAAGCACAAAAAAATATATATTGATGAAATATGATATTCATAAAAAGGTGTGAGAGTACTAATAAGAGTTACGTTGGGAATATTAGTAGAACCGTGGTAAGGACAAAGCAACCTTAGAAGGGAATGATTTTGAATATTGTCCAGAGATGGGACTTTGGTAGAGACATAGCCCTCTCGAAGGCAATTTGATATTGCAACATAGATCGATGGTCAATTTTCTTGTTAGAAAATCCAAACATAATGTAGCTTGGTTTGTCGACTTAAACAAAGATACATTACTGACATAGGTCCTGCCTCAAATGAGAAAAGAATACTACCGATTCAATACCTTGATTGGAGCTACATGGATTCGACCTAAGATCTCTGATTGGCCAACACCACGAGCAATGCCCTTGTAACGTTGGTCTAAAAGCCTCAACAGTCTGATGCCCCACCAACCCCATAAAAAAAAATATATATATACAATCAACTTCAATACTTCAATCATATATATATTATATGCAATTGGAAGAAGATAGCATTGATCACCGTTCACCAGCACAGCCACATAACAAACGATATACTCAGCATGGACACAAAAACCACCCACCTAAACAACCTCATCCCCCTAATTTTTCAAGTTAAATTTTGGACAGAAAAAGATACAATGTTCAATATTTTACTTGATAGAACTTGATGAAATGGCGTAAGAAGATGTAGGTATGAAATTTGGGGTGCAAAGTAATTCTGTGTAACACACTCTGTATCTTGTGAGAAACTAGGCCCTATCTCATGGCTGAAAAATGTTTAGTCCTTGGAGATATAATTTACTTAAAAATAGACAAATTAGCTTGAAGTTGAATCTGTATTGAGAATATGAGTTGCATCTTGAAATAATTACACTACATAATTTTTTGTGTTTGACAACATAATACTAAAAAGAGAAGTCAGTAACACATTTGTCAAAATTATATTTTATTGTTTGTATGCTTGCTATATTCGTGTTTTCAATTCTTTTCGAAAATGATGTTCTGTAATGTTTTGAATCTTTGGTTGTTCGCATTCCTTTCACGAGGTTTTGGGGAAATGGACATGTCAGAAAGAAATCTTTCTCCTGTTACCAAACGGCTTGGATATAAATCTTCAATTGTAGAAGAATTACAGTGCAAAATTATTAAGAGAAAATATGGAGAAGATCCATCTTACAATGTCACATTCTATTCTTATCCATTTTACAAATCTAATCAGGTGATGCATAGAAATAATTATGATGAAAGCCAATTACTAGTGCCAGTATAGAGAGCGGGGGGAAAATCAGGTAGTGCATAGATTCCACATACCCACATTTCTCAGCACAGCTTTTTGATATAATTGTTGATTGAGCTCCGCTATCAACAAATGCCTAAAACAATACCATTAAAGCCCTTAACCTTTTTCTCTCCTCAGTTAATGTAACGAAATAATGGCCATAACATATAATGCGAACAGTTGGATCTGTTCTAAAATGATTTTAGTTATCAATCAAGGACCGTTAATGCAAGTAACCAGTTGAAATGCAGAGCCTTTTCACGTTATTCTAAAATCTAGTAGAAGAGAATTAAAATGGGGGATGGGTGTTATACCTTTAACGGAACTCCATTAACTTCCATGTCAACATATAACATGACCTGAAGGGTTATACATGAACCGTCAAATTCAACCATGAAACAAAATGTGGTACAATTGAACAATGTTGATCAATGTAACACTTACCACCCTCGCAAAAGCTTCAGGGTTGTGTTCAAGAGCTGCAGCCCAATTTTCATCAATTCCTTTCTGCATATGTATTGGTAATTTTAAAGCAGAAATAATTTTTAATATAATGAAAACTGAGGTTAATTATCAAACATTCTTTAGTATCAATAACCCTTCCATTTCAACCAGGTGAGAATTATGTCGTGTGTACTTTAAAAGACGAAACCCAAAACAAGACCCGCCAGAGCCCTCTTGTTATCTAATTCTGTAGTGGAAAAACAATCTTCATATAAGCCCAAACCAGTTCAACTCACGATTTGACCCTTGTAATTTAAGCTGGAAGAAAACAGGATGATAAACTATTCTAACCTGGCGAATAGCAGCTTCAATCTTCTTTTGGGCCTCAACATCAAAAGGATCTGCATATAGAAGGGCCTAATAGACCGGAAATAAGGAGATAAAATTCATATTATCAATCAACTAGGCTCTTAAGAAAGAATAATATATAACCACGTACCAGCTCCTCTTCTTGTTGACGCTGTAATACAGATCTCCGGCGATGACGTTCTCGTAAAATCTGTTGCAGATTACTTGTGTCGTTTCCAATAATAGCTTGTGCCAATTCAGGATCACTCTGTAGAGCCCATGTATAACATGAAAAATTACTCACTAGTGGCATAATTGTCATAAAAATAATAGCAATCATGATCCAATATCTTGCTATTGTGAATGTTTATGTTTGAACTATTCAAGTACTGGAAATCAAATGCCTAAATATGAAAGATCATAAAGCTTGTTTGGTTCCCGGTTATGAGCTGTGGATCTTGAACACTTACGTTCATGTTTGATTTAGATGAAAACATTGATTTCAAGGGAAGTACTGTATACATTATTTGAGAATATCACACCATATGTACGGTAGGGGGATTCAAACTTACAACCTCTTGGCAGTGTATGCATCATGCAAGACCAAAAGAATCAAATATGATTCAACTTCTGTTTTGGGGAATTTTTGCTGAAAAGAATCAACTATTGTCTGGAGACAAATATTCCAGCAGGAGGATAGGCCGGAATTAATTAAAAACTAAGTGGCCTCTCGTGTGCTAATTCTAGCGGTTTCTATAACTATTATGTATGTGCAATCAATTCAAATTGCTTGCTTTTTAATCTCCGTATGGAATCTTTATATCCTCATTGTAAATCGTGAAATATCAATGAAATTTTGAATATGTTGCCCAAGAAAGAAGGATATCTCGAAAGAAAATTTTTGTTGTAATGAACTATCTTGTTAGTTTTCACCTGAAAAAGTTGAGCCATTGTATTTGAATCACGTCTAATTTGTTGCTGGAAGGCTTCAGGGTTCACTACAGAGCCATCTGGGTTGAAGCTCAAATTATTGACAGGAGCACTGCAACGTTATGGATGTTAGATTATCAATAAAAAGCAAAGCATGGGTGTGTAAAATAATGTGTAAATTGTATAGATTTACTAACACAAAAGGAAAATTTAAATTTCCACAAGCATCAAGCACATAATTATCAAGAGAAAGGTGACTTCACAAGCACCCACTAAACCAAGAATAAGCAAGTAATTTACAAACCCACTTAAAATAAAATTACCAATCTACTTGTCCATTGAAAGTAACAAACAACAGTCACATCAGTGTACATCACAAGGAAAGAAAAAAAAAAGAAAAAAAAAAAGAGGAGCTTTAAGAGCTATTAAGATGATTAGCAATTTCATTTTCAATAATAAAACGATAATAGCCATTTAAGTCCCTTTCCTTCAATGCAACACTCAAGTCATTAACAAATGTCTTGAGATTTATTTACACAGTTTTTTACAGCGAAGAACTGAAACAATGGAGTGAGTTGATCTTGTGGACCAAGTATAGGTATAGCACCAATTATCATGTTTCCTCAATACTACTCCTTTCAAACGTTGTATATGGAAGACAGCCACCACCTCGTAGATCCCATGGGGATAGGAAAACAATGAACAGCATTTCACAGTAGCTCAGCATAGAAGAGAGGTGCATTATGTGGTTGGGGACATGGTTTTCTGAAAATTCAGCCTTATTGACAACAATCCTTAGCAAGATGTCGATGTGAGAAACTTACTCCCAAGTTTTTTGGTCCTTACACAACACTAGAATGGATTGGGAAAGTGGCTACCGAGTCTTCTATCCACAATGCACTCCATGTATCTCAGCTAAAAAGTTTGTGCATCCAAATATACCATAGTAAACCCTCATCTTCCCGTACTAGGAGAAAAAATAGGACATAGAAGCAATCAACCCCATACTAGCAAAGACAATATGGAATGGAAATCGCCCTAAAAAGGTGAAGTTTTTCCGATGGGAAATAAAGCCATTAGCACAAGTAAAATCTACAAAAAAGAATACCCTACATGCCTCTGTTCCAAGTCGGTGCCTATTATGTAAAAAAAAAAAACAACGAATCACAGAGCCACTTGTTTATACAGTGCACATACGCTCATAATTTTTAAGCAAGGATTCTCAATATCTTTGGGTGACATCTCACTTTTCCTAGGGTGGGAAATGAGTTATTGGACATGTGCTTAAAGTACCACCCTTTCAAGAATGCAAAAGTCCTGTTATGGAAAAAAAACCTCATTGTGGTTTTCTTTTGAAATCTATAGGAAGAAAGAAATAAAAAAGTATTCACAGAGAAGACATATACTCTTACAAAACTCTTCGACAATGTTGTTTACCACGCAATATCTTGGTGTAAATTGTCTAATATTTTGCTTCCTATAGTTACACCTCCTTCATTGTAAATTGGAAAGGTCTTTTGTAAGTATCATAGATAACACATCCCTTTTGTAAATTTCAAATATCAATGAAATTGTCTCTTAAAAAAAAAAAAAAAAAAAAAAAAAAAAAAAAAAA
>NW_019268524.1:5538152-5595588 GCF_002738365.1 Cucurbita moschata
TTAAAAAAAAAAAAAAAAAAAAAAAACTATCAATTAAACTAATATTCTAACTACACATTGCATACGACCACCTACAAAACCCACGTAGCTAGATCATCCTTGTAAACAGAGACTGCAAGGCATAAGGAAGCTGATCAAAATTTCTGGAGTTCCAAACAGAATACTCACAAATTAATCAACTTAAGCCTTATTTTGATAAGAATAACCCCATGGAATTGCTAGGTCTTTTCACTATGGCTCTTTTTTCAGTAGAAGAACCTAACCACATTAGAGGTCATCCAAAACAACCGACATAATTAATTGATTAAGCAAGATTCTTGAATTCTCTAATTCCTTTTGGGTGCGTCTAACCATATATAGATTTCCTATAACGGCAAGAGGAAAAAAGCATTTCCTATCAGCCCCTTCGCCAAGCCACTTTGATAGACAAGCCCTCCCTCAAAATGGTCTCCCTTGTCTTTTACAAGCATAGCCAAAAGATTTGTCCTCATTCCTCTTCTATCGTTGTGATTAGTATGATCTTCATCAACTCTTTGAGATATTTCTTAGCTTTTAAAGTAGGGAGAGGCAAAATTATTCTCCACAATAATGGTTAGAGACTACGACTCAAAGTTAGACCAAGTATATCAACAAAGAGCCTTCTTATTGATTCTAAGACCGTAAATGAATCCAAAGACGTGCATAGAATTCACGAGATTAAGATATACATTACCCACCTTACATAACAGACTTCAACTAAACCGCTATCCACCCCTCTAAACAATAGCCATTAAGAACATCCACCACCCCAAGAAAAGGAAAGGATTAACTAAGCTAAGCATGAATTAGAATGGAGATACTTCCTGCTCTTAAACAATTCCCAATGAGTTGGCTAAGTATTTCATAGTTAACAGATACACGGAGTGGTTCACAAACTTTAGCTTGACAAGTTTCTTTTCAAGAGATTCACAAAGATGAACTAGGAGTTAAATCCAAACAAAAGATGCCACAGTCTGAGAACGTACCTAGATGCATCAGCTGATACCATCATAATCAGATCTTCATCTTTAACACCCAACCCACTCAATTTTTCAGAATTTTTCATCTCCTTTCCATTGTACAGCAGTTGCTGCCGCTGAAGCGGTACTTGGATCTGAGCAGCACCAAAGTCAAAAACATACATACAATGAGCTAACCACTAAACAAGAGAACTTCCAATGAGCTTAGTCTTAAATGTACGATGGTTTCGAATCATAGAAAGTAGCAAATTCACAATAGAGCTAACTCTTTCCCCCGGTTTCCCCAATAAAGATACCAACCTTAATCAAGATAAACAACGAATTCTCACCTCAACCTCAAGCAGAGCTTTCACGTTTTCAACCTATTTGGCAGCAAAGAGGAAGAACTCTAATATCAGCAAGCAATCAGGGGCAAAAGGAAAGCGGATTGAATCGAACAAACAAGGAAATGTAAGAAATTAGAGTTGGGCGGAACAAGATAAAGAAACTTACAGATTCATTGGGATCAACATCCAAAGAAACAATCTGTTCGTCGGCCGTCATTACAGTGATTCTCATCTTGTGTTTTCTGTGAACGAACTGAATCCCTTTTGGTTCCTTGGTGCTTCTCCACAACGTGAAAGTCTTCGCGGAGAAATGTGAATTAAATTACGGAGCTCGAATTCAACTTTACCAAGAACTTGAAGATTAAGAAAAGCTTTTCTCTTTTCTTTTCTTTTCTTTCTTTTTTTTTTTTTTTTTTCTTTTTTTTTTTTTTTTTTTTTTTTTTTTTTTTTTTTTTCCTTCTCGTGGGGGAAGATAAGAACACTCCATAATTGACTCAGGTTTTTAATATCATTTAAACATAACTTACCTTCGGATTTAAATTTTATTGGATAAACTATTTTTCGACTCGATTATGATTTGATTTTTCATATTCATACATACCTATGATGAACGTGTATCAAATTTACTTTTTGGTATATAAACAAATATACAATTCTTATGAAATTCACGAAGATAAGAATAGCTAAGGATTAAAGTAGAAGACACTCTTTGATCAAGAATAGCTAAGGATCGGCTAAGGATCAAAGTAGAAGACGCTCTTTGATCGCTCTACTCGTATGTATTGGAATGATTTTCTAGTGTTATTCGTGTTAGAAGTTTTTGTTGATGTGTTTGGTAATAAGAAAATATCGTTATCGATGAAATTTTATGTGTTCATGCACTTGTTTGTCGTGAGTTGAATTTAAATACTCAATTCTTTCATCGATTATAAAATTTAAATTTATACAATTATTAGTTTGGATGATTATTATACTCAATTCTTTCATCGATTATAAAATTTAAATTTATACAATTATTAGTTTGGATGATTATTTTTTGGAAAGATTACAAAACTTAAATTGATACCATCCAAATTATTAGTTTGGATGATTATAATATTTAAATTGATAGAGTCGACCATTAATCAAGCCTATGGTCCAACTTCAATTAAATTCGTAAGGAATATAGGATAAAAATGAATTTTTGGGCTACAACAAACGAAAATTAAAGAACAAATAAATATCAAGTTCTTAACCTATTCCGAAATAAAGGCAGTTGAGCTAGGAAGAAGAAAACGAATGACCAGTGGATGCATAAATTCAGGAACATTTTCGTGTTTTCCACTCCAATCATATCTTCTACATCACGCCAATTTTAATTTCTAGATACTCTTAATTTTTCCCTTCAAATCTACGTCTTAAAACAAAAAAAAAAAAAAAAAAGTCCAAATGTTCTTCGGCATTCAATTCCACAAACAGAACAGATCCAGATCATAGCAAAACAAGTAGCCACAGCAAAATTTCCTCGAATACGAATGACGAAGAACATTCAAAAATTTCTATACAAAAATCCAAATCATCACCAAATTTACAAGCTCTCACCGACCTAAAATCCAATTCCCCTACCAACACTGATCCGTTTCCCACCGCCGATGCGGCCTAGACCGCGATCGAAGAAACGCCCGTCTAGTGAGAGCAGCCAAAGCAAGATCGTAATGAGCCCGAGTAGCAGGGTCCGAAAGCGTCTCGTACGCATTGTGAATCTCAAGGAAACTGCATCCATCATCAGAAGAAAAGGAATCGCAGTCCGATTTCCTCGCCGAGTCCGGATGGTAAATCTTCGCTAAACTCCGGTAGGCAGTCTTGATTTCAACAGAGGAAGCGTTGTTCTTGACGCGGAGGATGTCGTAGAAACTAGCAGAGGAGCGACGCGATCCGGTGGCGACATGGACGGAAGCCATGGGCGGAGCAAAGAGATTGGCAGCAGACATGGAAGATAATTGGTGGAGAGAATACGGAGAATCGAGAGAACGGAGAGTGTGGAGATACAATGAGGAATGATTAGGGTTAGGTTTTATGAGTTTGAGGGAGAGGACTGAGCACCAAGATTGATGAACAAACCGTGAGGCCCTGCGGTTTTTGAGACGTGTGTACGCGTGGAGCCCACATGGAATAACAAGGTTTTTATTATTATTTTTATTATGATTATTTAATTATTTCTTTTTCATGTTTCTAGAAACAATTTAAAATTATTATTTATTTATTTATGGTGTTATTTTATTTAAAATTATTATTGATATCATTATAATTTATATATATATATATATATATATATATATTAAATAAAGGTCCGGGAAAATATAGTGGATGGTGTGGAGTCAGTGTGGACGTGGAACACGTGACTTGTGAGGGCTTCTAGAAGCAAATCCAAATCTGCGTTCGTTGGAACAAATCAATTCTACGGCAAGTTTGCAAAAATGTGGGCCGATGTCATTCTAAATTAATTTTAATATTTAAAAATTACAATTTTTTTTTTAATTTAATATAAATAATATATTATCGATCTAAATAATTCAGAGGTTTGAATTTCTTCGCTTCCATAATATTTTTATATTTCATAATATTTTTATATTTCATAATATTTTTATATTTCATGGGCGTCGGATAAAGTGAGTCTCTAACCAATGGGTAGTTTCAATTAAAAAAATATTAAAATTTTGACTTTTAAACCATAATGAATTAAAGATGCAGTGGCGATTTTAGTTGGTTTTTTGTTATATACTATAAAGTTGCTTAAATAATATCTCACTTTTTCGAAGTTTCATATGTCTTTTTTTTTTCTCTCTACTTGTAATGATTGTGCTTGAAAAGTTGAGGAGTGGCCTGGTATGAAATTTTATATGTTTTTCGAGTATCTAAAGTTTTAATTTAATTTATAAGTAAGCAGTCTATTTGTAAGTTCTTATGGCATCTTTATCCTACTAGATTACCATAGGCTTTTCTCTGATACTCTAAGAAGTTTGGACCTAATCTCTATTGTTGTCTGAGTCTTTGGAGAGGCTTTGATGCTCTGAGCGGTTCTTTGATCTGATTTTTACTTTTTGAGGTCTATGCAGGTTACTCAACTTTTTTGTATTTCGACTCACATGGCTTGTCTTGCCTAAGCAATGAACCACTGACTACTTCAATAAACTCATCTGTGGAAGGTTAATTGGTGAACCCTTCTATAGAGGTATAGAGTCATTTTTAGTCTAGGGGGAGTGATCCTCATGTGCCCTGCTAGCTACTATGTCTACCTATGTGGTCCATGTCCCCCTCTTATGTGGTCCAGCTACTTTTTCTAGTTGCCTCGATGTACTATCCTAATCGGCATAGGTCTAGATTGACGGTATTGCTTCTAACCTACCGCTTGGCAAGGGGTGCTATTGGATTTGACGTAGGTCGTTAATAACGCCATTGAGATATCGGAGTGGATAGGGCAGTGGATATTCTAATGACACACCGTTCACACTACTAGTGACTTGGAGAGCTACCTTAGTCATTCATGAGCGTCGTGGAGGTCTACTAGGTTCCTAGGGTGTTTAGACTGATTAAAACACTAGCTCTCTACTCCAAGGCTCTCCGATTAACTCCTCGAGTTTTCTTGGTCTAGGAGCACTAGGGTTTAGAGGAGAAGGAATTGTGAGACAGACCCGGAGAGGAGGGAAGTTCTACAACTAGACTTCTGATCGCCACTCACGATCTTAAGGTGCTCGATCTATTGGAGGTGTCTTGACCTAGGTCATCGTTTAACTCGCCTAACTCTAGCACTCTAATCTTAACTTAATATAAACAACTCCTTGATTTTAGGTTTTCATAACTTTTTCAAGGTAACTCGAATCAACTCGATTTTTTCACCAAAATTGAAGAGACCAACTTTTCAACAAAATTATTTTTGTTATGTTTAACTATAGTAACAAATAAAAGCTTGACACGGGATGACCTCCACGATATGTTTTCATGTATTTTAATTATAAATTTAATCGTTTACCCGAGCATGTTTTCATGTATTTTAAATTATAAATTTTTAATTGCTAAGTGACGACTACAACCAGTACATGTTAGGAAAGTCGGGTTGTTACAGCCTAAGCTCTCACGTCAAGAACAACAACATAACAAGAAATAGTGTCGTACCCTAGTACACCTTAAAGATACAATTAAGAGCCTACTTATTGAATCTATGTACTCATTCAAGTTTTCTCATATATTTTAGAAGACAGGTCAGACGAAGTCGATCACAAATTAGAGCTAGGCACACTAATAGACGCCAACGTGAGCTAATGAGACGAAGTCACTAACGTAAGAAGTAGCCAACGACAAAATGCTTCCAATCGAACTCTCTCCTTGAGTTGCGTGCGATGCTTCATGTGGGGAGACAAGTCGTTGGGCTTTTATAGCTACAACTAACGATTTTTAAAAAAACTTCAAGTTGTTACACTAAACGAGAATCTCTCCACATGCAACCGACTAAAATGACAATAAAAAAATACATGATCCCTCAATTCTAAACCCAATTCACATATAAGCAGGTCGTAAGAACAGATGAATTCTACCTATAAAGCCAATTTCGAGAATATAAACGATCATGAATCGGCAACCAAGCTATAAAGGAGTGTAGCTCAAAAATCATAACTTATGCCATAGAACCACGTCTCTACCGGGCCAAACAACCTCTCAAGCACTCACTGAGAATACCCTGGATCAACAAGACAACCAGACAATCAAACAACCCTATCCCCTCTAGATAAAACATGTTAAACCACATGAACAAATAATAAAATCTCTAAAAACTCAACAAACGCACACGTGCAACCCCAAATTGCACTCGATAGGATAAAATTAAGACCATAACATAACATATAGAAAATTACCCACGTCACTAACAACCCTATCCCAGCTTGAAAAACTATAGTGCCCTAGTAGCTGAGGGTCTAACAAAATAAAGCACATCACTAATCGAGAATTGAATCAACACTCAAAAACACTTTCATCATTGATCAAGCAGGCTTATCTGATTGGGCTGCAAAATGGGCCGACAATCCATCTACTGGGCCAGCTGTTGCTAAATGGGCCGACAATCCATCTACTGGGCCAGCTGTTGCCAAATGGGCCGACAATCCATCTACTGGGCCGGCTGTTGCCAAATGGGCCGACAATCCATCTACTGGGCCAGCTGTTGCTAAATGGGCCGACAATCCATCTACTGGGCCAGCTGTTTCTGGAATGCTGCTATGACTATTTAATTTATTTGTATAATTTTTTTTAAATAATACAACAATATAAATAGGTAAATTTAAATATAATTTTTCGTATGTCGTGGAAATAAAATTTAAAAAATCACTAATTTTACATAACATATTTATTTTTATAATTGTTTTGTAAAATAAAAAATGAAAAAATAAAAAGCATTTGGCTTATTAAAAATATAAATTTATTAAAAAGAATATAAAAACGGAAAAGTATTGTATTGATTATGAAACTTAGATTGTTTTATTGGAATTGAGTGAAATGCGAAGCACGTAAGCTCCACGACATATTTGCATCAAATTGTTCGGTTGAAACATCAAAAAAAACACAAATTCAAATAAACTACGCAACTACCGCATGTCTTGTTTTTGTCCAACAAACACTTTATTGGTGAATGTCAAATATGAACCAATTTTGATTTATATAATTTTTAAATTCAACGTCGTAAAGTTGGGTTAAATTACGTATAAAGTTTATAAAGTCACTTTCAAAATGTACTTATTATCGAAAAGAAATTGTTTTAAATGGTCCCATCACTTTTTCATGAACCTTTAACTAAAAATACTTTTTTGGTTTGATATATTACTTTAATAATATTACTTTTTTCCTTATTTTCTTTTTATTAGAGATATATATTAAACTCGACAACTCGAACCGATCCAACTAAAATGATAAGAGTTAGAATTGGGTTAGGTTGAATTAAAATTTCGAATTGAGTTCGACTAATTTTATGAAATTGAAAATATTTGGTTCGAATTTCGAGTTCATCAAACAACATTTCAAACAGACCCATACCGAACAAAATCTTATAAAAGTAGTAGTCTCGTGTGTTGGAATGGTAATTAGGCTGAATTACTCATGGTAAGTAGTAGTCTTTTAATATATTTATTTAAAAATGGTATTGAATAATAATAGTGCATAAATAAAAGTTTTTTTTTTAAAATTATTTTTAACGACCAGACAAGGCGGTTTACTTATAATAAAATAAATTTTTTTTTTAAAAAAAAACTATTTTTCACTCCTCCAATTTTAATATATTTTTAATAAGAATAACTCAGTATTTGATTGTTAAATAATTAACAAAATGAAAAATTATTGCGCATCCGGGGAATCGAACCCCGGTCAGTACCGTGGGAGGGTACTATGATACCACTACACTAGATGCGCCAGATATTATTATACCTACTTATTGTTGTATATATCTTATTTTTCATCCAAAAATACAAAAACTTCCGTTGCCGGGAATCGAACCCGGGTCTCCTGGGTGAAAGCCAGATATCCTAACCGCTGGACGACAACGGAGCTTTGGTACTAAAAACACGTAATATTTTAAATATAATAAAAATAACATTTTTCTGTAATAATCATGCTCCGCTGAATTTGTTTGTTGCTAAATCCCAGTTGGCATACACATTTACTTTGGCTAAGCTACTTATTGATGCAAAATGTAATATTTAAAAATTCATTGAAATGTCTCAAATATTATTTTAAAATTTTAACTTGTTGTAGTTCGCATGTTACGATATCATTACGAGCTTAGTATATCTATCATAATTGTGAAAACATGCCTAAGATGTGAGCATGTTAGTAATTCATGATTAGTATGTGTGCTGCGTGTCTTTAGTTTATGTCTATGCGTTGGTTATGATCTGAGGTGTATTTGTATTTTTAGTTTACTAATCCCTTGATCGACCTTCTGTGTGCTTAAACAAGAATAATGAGTATTCTTGACCGTCAGGTTGTGTGCTATTTCAAACTGCTATAGAGTTTAGTATAAAACTCTTATTTTTCCAAGGGCGAGTCTTACATACGAGCCCGAAATACAAACTGGTATCATAGCTTCGATTATAAGTTTTGTAGACAAGACAATTTGGATCATATTAGTCTGGCTGAATTGCGCATTGAGTAGATTGTATGAAAATTATATAGTCGATCAATCATTTGTTTGGGTAACATATTTCCATGACACTAAATTGGAACCTAGCACATCTAGAGTGGATATGGTGAGGGCAAAACATGGGAAGACGACACCTTTAGAAGTAACCCACATTGATTATTTAGGAGACATTGCAGTTGTTGATTAAGACTAGCTCGGTTGATAGACGAGCCTAGCTATACTTGACGAAATTGTACGATTGCATGGCGTACCAATTATTATTGTGTCCGATAGAGATGCTCGAGTTACATCCTGATTTTAGAAAAGTCTCCAAGAGACAATTAAAATTCAGTCTAACATTTCACCCACCGACCGATCGACAAATTAGGAGGTTAAATCAAATTATTGAAGAGCTGAGATACCTATCTACACCTAATAGAGTTCATAACTCACCCCAATTCAACCATCGATTTTTAAGTTAGATTGAGTTGAATAGTCAGATTGTTTTTTTAATTACTTTAAAAAAAAATTTATTTTATCTAAAATCTCATTCAACTCAAATATGAAATATCGAATATTAATTATTTTAATTTTTATTAATTAAATCAAAGAGAAATTTAAACTTATTAATTATCCATCTTTTAAAGGAGATATTCCAGACGGAATTAAATTTTAATTTGGATAAGATGATAAGAAAATTTTAATTTTAATTTTTTTAATTTATGTTGACATTTGAAATATATATATTAAATATTCCATTTAAAATGTGGGCTATTTGATTTATGGATTAAAATGAAAAAAGAAGGGCAACCACTCATATTCCAACCAACCAAATTCCACACGTATTCTGCACTGGTTCAAGTTGTAACACAGTAAGGATAACTTTTCATATATTCACACCATTTTTCAACTTTCAACGTCATGATCGTACTTGACTTTTAACCTAACGATTCGGTATTGTACTTTCTTTGTTTGGTAAATAACTTTATTCGGTTTGTTGGGATGGAGTCCCACATTGGTTAATTTAGGGAATAATCATGGATTTATAAGCCATGAATACTATCTCGATTGGAATGAGACCTTTTAAGGATGAGAGCGTATGCTCAAAGTTGACGATATCATACCATTGTGGAGAGTCGTGATTTCTAACATGGTTTAGGGCCCGTTGGATATTAAGTAATTATAGACCATGATATTTAAGATGAGACCCGAGTTCTCATAGTGTAGGACAAGGACAATTTATAATAACTAGGCTTTAGGGATGGAGATAGATCCGTGTCTATTTCCACAAAGACATTCTCACCCAACCAAATGAAATGGCAGACCATCACGCTCACAAATCATTTGTAACAATTACAAAGTGAGTTGTATCAATATTCTTACCAAGATAAGTCACCCAACCTTATCCATATATTATAGACCATTTAAGTTATTGCTTGAACATGACACTCGAGTCTATCAATCACTAAGCACAATCTAAGCTCCCTCAATAGTACCACCTAACTTGTCGTGGACCCTAAGTGGGTGTTGTTGCATTCTTGTATTCTAAGTAGACTCTAACCAGTGAAGTTAAGTTCACAATTAGGGGTTATGTCCTAATCATTCTTACATAGTATAGCCGAGCCATAACATCGTAACAAACCTTAAATGTGACTAAGGACCTAGAAAAGAGACTCGGTAATCCATCATACATAACCTCTACGTCACATAAAATGATGTCAAATATAAATTATAGTATAAATAGATTATTATATTCATCGTGCATATTTAATATATTCATACATATACTAGAGTCCGAATAACACAAACAAATAAATTAGAATTAGATATCAGCATAATTAAATTTTTATTTATTTTTAGCTTGATCTTCGATATCATGCTTAAATAAGTCAAAGTTCATGCTTATAGATATAGTGCCTAATTCCTTGTTGCGTGTCAATATTTTATTCAAAATATTCCAAATGGTTATTTTTTTTCTTCCTAAACTTCCCGTCCCATAAAAAGTTAGGTCATGGTCCTTACCATTATGAAATGCATTTAATATACATAAAGTAAATTTTTCATACTCTCGAGGATTGGACATGTCACGTTAAATAACGCCTTTTAACCCTTGGTCATTTAGCAAGAGTCATGTCAAAAAACTAATTCTAGTGAAGTACTATAACACGAGCCTCCAAAAGAGCTATCTTGGAACATTCACAACAACTTACAGACTAGTTTTTTAAGCTTCCACGAACACATATCTTTTGGGTAGACATAGATCAAAGGTCGATGACCCACCAGAAAAATAAAAAAATTAAAATGAGGTCGGGTCAATAAACAAGTGATTTAGATCGGATCGGGAGTAGAATTATTAAAGTCGGTGGAGGAGGGGACAAGGAAATTGCATAACAACCAAGAACTCAAAAAGGTTGTTTTCCTTTTAACTTGGACACAATTCATTTGCCAACACGGATCTGAGCTGTCTCCTCTTCTATTCCGACGTGGCTCCTTCTCATATCCAACTAACTTTCCCTTTCATAATAATCATTCCAAAACGCCGTTTTGCTTTCCTGTTGGGCCAAGTCAAAATCCTCTACCCGCCAACCTTTTTTTGGATTTATTTTAATATTTTAAATCTTATTTATTATCAATATTTCTAGTTTTTATCTCCATTTGTAAATATTATAAATGCTAAAAATGGAAAATAAATATTTTTTTAACGTAAATAATTGGTGTGAATCAATGAATAATAGCACGCCACGTGTTGCGCTCACGTGGTTTTGACCTTACCAGATGTTTACTCCGTCGACGTGGAGCCACGTCAGGTTCAAGTGGCATGAGATTTAGATATTAAGGGAGTTATCTAGTGATACGCCGGTTCTTGAAACCCCATGGTTGGCCTTTTTGTGGTCCAAATCAACACGTAAGCTTTCCCCCCCCCCCAATTTGTAGCTAGTTGCTTTAACTTATTTTGACACGTAATTACCTAATTTCATTAATTAAAAAATATATTTTCAAAAAATTAAATTTAAATTATAAAGATTTAGTTAGTAAAAATATCTACAATATTTATTGTATTATGATTATTTTTTTACCATATGAATACAAAATGTACTCCAAAATATAATTACCGTTTCAAATCTTACCTTTGTTTTCGTAATTTGTCACTTATTATATTTTGTCCTTATATTATTAAAAAAAAATATATATATATATATATATATATATATATATATATATAATCTTGATTTTGGTCCTTACATTTTGTCTTTATATGTTAAAATTTAATGACATTTTTGTTTAGATTAAAAGACGAAATCAACAAAGTTATATAATATAAAAGTGTACTTATTGATTTAAAATATTATTAATTCCTTCAGTGCAATCATATATATATATATATATATATATATATGTATGTATGTATGTATGTATAATGAAATATAAAATATTTTAAGTTGTTTTTAAATAAATAATGAGCTATTTCATATATACGACATATTTCATGTTTTCCTTAAGATTTTTTAAATATATCATGTCGCAAAATAATGTATAAAAAATTAGAAATTGAAAATTAAATTTATTATTATATTATAATTAGTATCTTCTGGGAAATAAAAATAATTTAAAATAAATAAGATTTTCTTCTACATCCACCATTAACAAAATATTGATTTTTTACCATATAATTGGAGACATCAATTAAATAAAATTATTATCTGAAACATCATAATTTATATAAAAAATAATATATATATATATTTAAAAACTCAGGTGAGGCTAAAAATTTAAATATTTTATGTAACAACCTAGACTCACCACTAGCAAATATTGTCTTCTTTTCGATTTTCATTTCGAGCTTTCCCTCAAAGCTTTAAACGTGTCTGCTAGGAGAAGGTTTCCACACCCTTATAAATGATGGTTTGTTCTCCCCTCCAACCAATGTGGGAACATCACAATCCACACCCTTCGATGCCCAACATCCTCACTAGCACTCTTTCCTTCCTCCAATCGATGTGGGACCGCCCCCAAATCCACCCTCCTATAGGGCCTAGCGTCTTTACTGGCACACCACCTCGTGTCTACCCCATTCGAGGAATAGCGAGAAGACTGACACATCGTGAGAAATCCCAAAAAGAACAATATCTGCTAGCGGTAGATCTAGGCTGCTATATTTTAATTTTTATATTAAACCGTTTTTGATAATATATTAATTTTACTCAGATTTGTGTGGTAGGAGTACAGGTTGGTTGGGTTGGTCACCCGACCAACTCAAATAAACTTCACAATCCTACTCAACCAATCTAACCCTATATTTTAGGATTGAATTAGGTTGGATTGAGTTATCGAATTATTCTTTTAATTATTTTAAAAATTCTCTATATACTGACTAAAATATCATAACTATTGGTTACAAATGTTAAACCCGGGAACAAATTAACTAGAGGTTTTAATTTTTTAAAAATTCAACCTAATTTCATACTTTTCCTTTACCTACATATGCGGAGATTTACAGTCCCAAAAAATTATTGAAACACGTGAACAAAAAAAAAAAAGAAAATTAAATAAATAAATTGCAATTTGCAAGCTGCAACACTGACTGCGTTTTGTATTCTTCCCCGTTTTCCCTGTTTTGTGCAGAAGCAACGGTACTGATTCATCTGATTCGACCAGCAACTCACATGGCGCTCGCAGCCCGTGACGGACAACCCTAAAACAAAGAACATGTTCGTGTTCTACTCCTTCTCCCTGCACAACAAAACACACCCCTTCAATTGATTCACATACAGATTCAGCAACAGTTCTTCGACTTTCCCGCCAAACAAATTTTATTTTGGCCCCATTTCTTTAATTTTTTTTTTTTCTCAACTACCATCGCACCACGTTTTGATCCCCTTTTCTGCTATAAATACCCATTTCCATGGCGTCTTTACTTCAACACATTCGTTTTACATCAACCCTTTTTCCTTTTCGTCGTTCTTCTCTGTTGTTTCGTTTTTCTTCTCTTCCTTCTTTACATCGTTCTTCTTGTTCTTTGAGTCGCGGGTTTTCGTCGGTTTGTTCTGTTTCTAATTGTTCTTCTTCGCCGGTTGCGGCAGCGGTGGTTAAGAGTAGTAGATCGGAAGAGAAGAAGAAGGAGGTTACCATGACGGTTGGTGCTGGAATCACTTTGTCCGATGGGAATTTGACGGTTTTGGGAAATCCTGTTTTGTCCGATGTTCATAATAATATCACCGTCACGCCGGCGCCTGGCGGCGGTGTGATGAATGGAGCCTTCATTGGAGTTAACTCCGATCAGATCGGTTCTCGCCGCGTTTTTCCTGTTGGGAAACTGATGTACGTTTCTGTGTTTTTTGTTATTGCGATTGATTTTAGGGTTTGAGATAATGAAATTTGGTGTTTAATTTGCAGTGATTTGAGATTCTTGTGTGCTTTTCGATTCAAATTGTGGTGGATGACTCAAAGAATGGGAACTTCCGGCCAAGAAATTCCATTCGAGACTCAGTTTATGGTGGTGGAAGCTCGGGACGGCTCGAACTTCACCGGAAATGCAGAGGGCGCCGCCGTTTACACGGTGTTTCTTCCTATTCTTGAAGGCGATTTCAGAGCTGTGCTTCAGGGGAATGACAATAATGAGCTTGAAATCTGCTTAGAAAGTGGTAAGAATTTGAGAAACTCAAACGCATTAGATCAAAACTCATAACTCGAAAAGAATAAAGAAATTCAAACGGAATTCACATTCAAAGCTATGAACAACTCCTGATATTTTGAGAATTAGAAGCATCACAACAGGATCATATGCTGGATTACCAAATCTAAATGAAACCTAATGGATCCAATAGTATGAACATGAACATCGAACTGAATATGGATCGGGACTGTATGATTAAATGACGTTGATCTTAGAGCTTTCCATAATATCTTAGAATTGGAGGAGAAAATTAAGGAACAAAACAAGAACTACATGAACAATTTGCAGTTCTTTTAATGGAGATTTGAATCCTTGGCTGGTTGCAGGCGACCCCGCCGTAGATGGGTTCGAGGGTAGCCATTTGGTCTTTGTGGGTGCTGGATCAGATCCATTTGAAACCATTACATATGCAGTGAAGTATGTTTCGAGCTTGAATGGTTCTATTTCGTTTCAATTCTGCATTTGGTTTAGATATCTCATGTTTGTTTCGTTTCATTTGCATAGGTCTGTTGAGAAACATTTGCAGACATTTGCTCATCGTGATAGGAAGAAGGTAGCTCGATCATCACGATGCGACATGTTTCATTGATTTAACTAGATTCGAGCTCGATTTCTTATGGATCAGTATCGTTTAACTATTTTATGTATGATATTTGGTAGATGCCTGATATCTTGAACTGGTTTGGCTGGTGTACGTGGGATGCTTTCTACACCGAGGTCGATTCAGATGGCGTGAAGAAGGGGCTCGAGAGGTGTTTTTCAATTTGACTGCATATTCCTCAACTCTGTTTGATTCTAATATTGGAAAAATCATTAACATTTGAGTATTGCAGCTTTGAGAGTGGGGGAATTCCTCCGAAGTTCGTCATTATCGACGATGGATGGCAATCGGTCGCTAAGGATTCGGCTAGCGCTGATTGCAAAGCTGATAACACGGCGAAGTAAGCTGCTAATTTCTGATGATGTTCATGTTCTTCGTTGATCAATGGCCAGTTGGGCTAACTTGATTGTGTTTTATTCAGCTTTGCAAACAGGTTAACAAACATAAAAGAGAATTACAAGTTTCAGAAAGATGGGAAGGAGGGTGAGCGAGTTGAGGATCCCGAGCTCGGTCTCCAGCACATGGTGTCCTACATGAAAGAAAAGCACGCGACGAAGTATGTCTATGTGTGGCACGCCATAACGGGCTACTGGGGTGGTGTGAGTTCTGGAGCTAAGGAAATGGAGCAGTTTGAATCTAAGCTGGCATACCCTGTTGCGTCGCCTGGGGTCGATTCGAACGAGCCATGTGAAGCTTTGAATAGCATCACCAAAACTGGACTTGGCCTTGTGAACCCTGAAAAGATCTTCAACTTCTACAATGAACAACACTCATATCTTGCATCTGCTGGTGTTGATGGAGTTAAGGTCGATGTTCAAAATATCCTCGAGACGCTTGGGGCAGGCCATGGTGGAAGAGTTAAACTTGCTAGAAAATACCACCAGGCTCTCGAGGCATCGATTTCTCGGAACTTTCGGGACAATGGGATCATTTCGTGCATGAGCCACAGTACTGACGCTTTATACAGGTGACTTTTGTCTTCTATGTTTGATGATCATGTATAGCTGTGTTTGTTTCAAACCCTCAACCATTTCATGTTTATAATATCTTCAGTTCGAAGCGGAATGCTGTTATTAGAGCATCGGACGATTTCTGGCCAAGAGATCCGGCGTCTCACACGATTCATATAGCATCAGTTGCTTACAACTCCTTATTTCTTGGGGAGTTTATGCAGCCAGACTGGGATATGTTCCATGTAAGGACACGTTATTGTTGTTGTTCTAGTTTCGAATCGTGGTTTACTCGATCGATGACTCTGTTGGATGCTAACTCGAAAACCTTCTTGATTTCAGAGTCTTCATCCTATGGCCGACTATCATGGAGCAGCCCGAGCCGTGGGAGGATGTGCTATATATGTCAGGTATGACATGTTGAGATCAATTAATCTGCAAACTGTCTTGACTTAGTGATGAATTCTTATACACTCCGATTTCGACGAACATTGTACAGCGACAAACCCGGTCAACACGACTTCAATCTCTTGAGGAAGCTTGTGCTCCCTGATGGTTCTATCCTGAGAGCAAAGCTCCCCGGAAGACCGACAAAGGATTGTCTGTTTATGGATCCTGCTAGAGATGGAAAAAGGTTCGTGTCTCGACATGTCGGTATAAAAACATGGTTTCATAACAGAATTGTATTCTAAAGCGCTTATAATTTTTGCAGTCTTCTGAAGATCTGGAATTTGAATGATCTTTCGGGAGTCGTCGGAGTTTTTAACTGCCAAGGAGCAGGATGGTGTAAGGTTGGAAAGAAGAATCTGATTCACGACGAAAACCCCGACACGATCACAGGGGTTATTCGGGCTAAAGACGTTAGTTACCTGTCGAAGGTTGCAGGCAATGGCTGGACAGGGGATGCAGCCATATTCTCCCATCTTGCTGGTGAGTCTTTGTTTACATTGATTGCCTGTTGCCAGTTACGCTCGAGACTCGACATCCGATCTTAAACTTACACATTCTTATCCATTACAGGAGAAGTAGTCTACCTACCACAGGACGCGTCGATGCCAATAACCTTGAAAGCTCGGGAATATGAAATCTTCACTGTTGTTCCTGTCAAGGAGCTGGCCAACAGCATCAAGTTTGCTCCCATAGGTTTAATCAAGATGTTCAACTCAGGAGGAGCTGTGAAAGAACTGCACCATCAGCCTGAAAGTTCGAATGTATCGTTGAAAGTCCGTGGTTCGGGGCCATTTGGGGCGTATTCGTCGAGCAAACCGAAGCGAGTGGCAGTGGACTCGGAGGAGGTAGAGTTCGGATATGACGAGGAGTCTGGTTTGATCACCATTGAGTTGAGGGTACCAGAGAAAGAGTTGTATCTTTGGGACATCACCATTGAACTATGAGAACAAACTTGAAACCAGTAATTCATTTTTTAATATCTCTAAAAGGGTGAGGGGGCTTCTGTGTTGCTGACGAGGATCTGGATGGAATTTTTTTTAATATGATTTTTTGTGTAACCCTTTTATAGACCCACTTGAAAGAAATAACACGAGTTTTGGTCATTGCATTCTAAATCTTAGAATTAGTTCTTATTACACTTGGGGGAGCGACCCCGTGTGCCTGCTAGCTACTCGTTCTACCCACGTGGTCCCTCGCTGCTCTCAAGGTGGAGCTTGTTTAGAGGACCCTTGATTGTTTCCACACATGATAGTGGCACTCGCCCTGTCTCAAGGTTGGTTTACAAGCTCTTGACGTGCTTCTAGACACAATAGTAGCTACTCAAGTTAACAACTTATGTAGTCTATTATTTATTCTTAAGGTTGGTTTACTCTATACACAGTATTAACTCTTCAAGTTAATACTGTTCATGCGGCTAGCGATCTTGTAAGGTTTTTAAGATTTTCTTGGGTGCTATGGAGGTTTACTAGATTCTTAAGGCTTCTAGATGGTTTAGATCTCATCTCACTCTTCCAGAATGCTCGGGAATAGGTCCTCGGGACTAATAGAATCTTTGGGTGCAATCATGTTTGGACCTTTGATAGTCGCTTACGATCCTAGGGTACTCGGTCTACTGGAAACGTACTAACTTAGGTTAATGTGAAAACCACTCTAACTTTGGGCCTTAATCTTAACTTGGTTCATTATGCATGCTTTATTAGAGAGATATTCCTATCGACACCTAAAAGACCAAAATCATAATCTAAATGTTCATGCATATTCTAACCACCTAAGGTAAGATATGCTCGCATGTTAACATGTCCTAGTGATCCCTACAATTATATATTGAGAAAAGTTTGAATGACTACTTAGATGATGGAAGCGTTCCAAAGTTAACTTTTTTTTTTTACGTATTAGGAGCTTTTTTTTTTTTTTTTTTTGAAATTCCTCAGGCAGATCCTAATTTAAGTGAAAAATAAGACTAGTATTGAAATCGACACGAAAAACTGATGAATGGAGGTTGAACTGGACAAAAACATCATGCACGACTAGAGCATCTCCCATGTGCAGGTATATGCGCGAGTAACCACACAAATCTGGAGGGAGTACATGTTCTCTTCACGTGATATGTGGCAAGTACGAATAGGCGCGTCTGTGTCAGTTTTGGTCAGTGTTATAGTTAGGGTACCACATTTTTTCTTGGTTTGTTCTTGTTCTTTATCTGAAAACTTAGGCCATTAGGTTTTTTTTCAAGTTCTGAGTTCTTGCCATGATCTTGCCTAAGGACCTTCGCCCTAGGTTTTGAGTTCCTAAGTTAGTTCCGTCCTAAGGATCTTAGCTCTGAGGTTCTAAGTTCTTGATTTTGAGAACTTTGGATCTTGATCCATGTTCTAGTCGTCATCCTTGGTTCTTAGTTATGTTCTTGTCATCAGTCTTATTCTTGGTTCTTGTTCTGTTCTCATTTTATTCCCTAAGACAAATTCCTTAGAATTTATGGTACATGAGACTTAGTGTAAACCTGCATCTAGGTTTTCATGCGTTCTCTGTAATATAATCCGAAAACTATACCCAAGAGTTCTTCTCTTACAAGCGACACAGTCTTAAAATCTATGTCCAAGGATTCTTACATTGTAAGCGACATAGTCTAAATACCTACACCTAGGGATTTATACGTTCCAAGTGGTGTAGCTGAAACTTGCATCCAAGGCTTCTTACGTTTCAAGCGATGAAGTCCGAAAATATAAATCCAAGGCTTTTTACGTTATAAGCCATATAGTCTAAGTCATGAACATGTTGTATCGTAGGAGGTCTAGGGATTTCTTGAGTTTTTGAGTATGAGAACGTGGGTCCTTTATTCTTGAGTTGTGTCTAGCGTTCTTCTTGTCTTAATGGATATAGGTCTTGTGTTGATCTTTCCTTCGTTCAATTTTACTTAAATATCATAAATTACGAAGTCACATAGTAACATGCATAAGTTATTCAAAGTATCGTGAGGTCATGATATGTTCCTTGAAAGTTCTAGAAAGATCTTGAATCTTGGTTATGGGTAATTAGGGGTAACTTAGTCCTTTCCTGTGATGTCCCACGTTGGTTGGGGAGGAGAACAAAACACCATTTATAAGGGCGTGGAAACCTTCCCCTAGTAGACGCGTTTTAAAGCCTTGAAGGGAAGCCCGATAGGGAAAGCCCAAAGAGGACAATATCTGCTAGCGGTGGATCTGGGTCGTTACAAATGATATCAAAACCAGACACGGGACGATGTGCTAGCCTTCCACCTGTTCCCCAAAGGGGGAGGGGGGAGAGTAGACACAAGGCAATGTGCCAGTAAGGACGCTGGGCCCCGAAGGGGGGTGGATTGTGATGTCCCACATTGGTTGGGGAGGAGAACAAAACAGCCCCGAAGGGAGGTGGATTGTGATGTCCCACATTGGTTGGGGAGGAGAACAAAACACCATTTATAAGGGTGTGGAAACCTTCCCCTAACCGACGCGTTTTAAAGCCTTGAGTGAAAGCGCGAAAGGGAAAGCCCAAAGAGGACAATATTTGTTAGTGGTGGATCTAGGTCGTTACAAATAATATCAGAGCTAGACATCAGACGATGTGTCAGCCTTTCCCCTATTCCCCGAAGAGGGGTAGACACAATGCGGTGTGCCAGTAAGGACGCTGGGCCCTAAAGGGGGGTGGATTTGGTGGTTGTCCCACATCGATTGGAAGAAGGAAAGAGTGCCAACGAGGATGCTGGGCCCCAAAAGGGTGTGGAACCCCGAAGAGGGTTAGACACAATGCGGTGTGCCAGTAAGGACGCTGGGCCCTAAAGGGGGGTGGATTTGGTGGTTGTCCCACATCGATTGGAAGAAGGAAAAAGTGCCAACGAGAATGCTGGGCCCCAAAAGGGTGTGGAAACCTACCCCTAGCAGACGTATTTTAAAGCCCAAAGACGACAATATCTGCTAGCGGTGGATCTGGGTCGTTACAAATGATATCAAAACCAGACACGGGACGATGTGCTAGCCTTCCACCTGTTCCCCAAAGGGGGAGGGGGGAGAGTAGACACAAGGCAATGTGCCAGTAAGGACGCTGGGCCCCGAAGGGGGGTGGATTGTGATGTCCCACATTGGTTGGGGAGGAGAACAAAACAGCCCCGAAGGGAGGTGGATTGTGATGTCCCACATTGGTTGGGGAGGAGAACAAAACACCATTTATAAGGGTGTGGAAACCTTCCCCTAACCGACGCGTTTTAAAGCCTTGAGTGAAAGCGCGAAAGGGAAAGCCCAAAGAGGACAATATTTGTTAGTGGTGGATCTAGGTCGTTACAAATAATATCAGAGCTAGACATCAGACGATGTGTCAGCCTTTCCCCTATTCCCCGAAGAGGGGTAGACACAATGCGGTGTGCCAGTAAGGACGCTGGGCCCTAAAGGGGGGTGGATTTGGTGGTTGTCCCACATCGATTGGAAGAAGGAAAGAGTGCCAACGAGGATGCTGGGCCCCAAAAGGGTGTGGAACCCCGAAGAGGGTTAGACACAATGCGGTGTGCCAATAAGGACGCTGGGCCCTAAAGGGGGGTGGATTTGGTGGTTGTCCCACATCGATTGGAAGAAGGAAAAAGTGCCAACGAGAATGCTGGGCCCCAAAAGGGTGTGGAAACCTACCCCTAGCAGACGTATTTTAAAGCCCAAAGACGACAATATCTGCTAGCGGTGGATCTGGGTCATTACATTTCCCATAAGTTTTGGCTTATACCCCTAACATGTTCTAGAACCTTTGAGATCTTGTATAGTTCTTATTAAGACATACTTAAGTTTCTTATAACCTTGAGAAATCCTAAGAGTCTTGAAAATTTCGTAAGGTTCTTGTAGGGACATTTTAGTCATTTACCCCATTTTTTTGGTTTCGGTTCTCTACTTCTCCCAAACTTGTTGAAATCTTAAGTAAAGTTTTATGTCCTTCTACATAGGTCATCCTTAAATCCTCGATTCATTTGAAGGATGTTTGAGCCTCAAAATACTTCAAAGATCTCTAGGGGTGTTCTAGTCAATTTTACCCCTAATTTTTGGTTTAGTACCTAAACCTGCTCTAATGACTTTGAATAATCTTTAAACACAATGAAATAAGGTGATTTCGAACGTTATTTGGGCCATGGATCGAGGCATCATAGTCATTTTGCATTGTTACTTGGGTTACCTACTTATTCTTATCCAATGGCCACCAAATTTCATATATACGCTGATTTTGTTTAGTGGGTTATTTAAACATTACTTGAATCTCGAGCAAATAACTCAATTGAGACTAAAGCAAATCACTCGATTTGGGATGAGACGCGTGTTCGGGTGGCGTTCCAATTTGAGGCGTGAGTCTTAGGTCGCAGGTTGTGGGTCATGTGTGTTGAGTGTAGGTTTTGGGTCCAATCCGAAACCGATGAATCCTTCTTCTCCACTCGAAGACCCTTCGGTTTTTCTTTTTTGAATCCCTTTCTCTCACTTCCCGAACATCTCCGACCACGTTTCTGTCGTCTCTCCTTTCCAGATTTGGCTGCTCTGCATCTCCATTGACTTCCGACGTGTTTCGTTCTTATTGGAAGTAAATATTACTTAATAAATTTTAAAATCATTTCTTCAAAAAGAAAAAAAAAAAAAAAAAAATCTAATGCCTTGTATAATTAAATTGTTTTATGACCTCATAAATTGCAGCCTTTTTTGAAATAAAATTTGGAATCACATTGTTGTTTTTTAATGATAGAAATTGATGGAAAATAATTTGGAAGAATGAAAATGAAATGACGAGAAAGGACCTTATCAATTATGGAAATGTGATCCCCTTTGGGTTTGTTCAAAGGTTAAGTTAGGAATTTGGCTTTATTATCCTATTTTGTGGAGCGAGAGGTCAAATAATAATTTTATATTTCTTAAGAATTATGATAAGTCGTAGTTTGCTACAGAAATTGGATTGGAACGAGTTGAGACATTTTTTAAATTCAACTTAATTGTTCGGGCTATAAAATTTTCAACATAAATAAATTTTATTAAATAATGAACCTTTCATAATAAATTTTTTAATTGGATTGGTAATTTTTTACTTATTTTTAAATATTTAATTAAATTTTAGAATTTAATTTCAAATTATAAAAAATTATATTCAAAATATTTAAAAGTGGTTGAAAATAAATAATAATAAATTTTAGTTTAAAATAAATATATAAGTTTATTAGAAGTAAAAAAAAATGTATATTTTAAAATTAACAATATATTCGGAACCCATGAACCAACCTAATCTATAAGATTTTCATTTATTTAAAGTCAACCTAAATAAGTTTATAGTCAACCCAAACGGTACGAGTTGGGTTGATGAGTTTTTTGAACACCCTGAGATAAAGACTAAATTTTACCGAATTTATTTGGTTCAATTCCCATATTGATACATTCTGTCATATTGGTACAGTAATCAACTGATTCATGTATGAGAATTAGTATTATTATGCGTATATAAAATTTCATTGTCATTTTGTATTTATCCAGTCAATTTGGTGGAACTTTGAAAATGAGAGTTTGTAGGTGGAGAGATACACTTGTAAACATTTTGGTTATAATGATTAACTACCACCAAAGAATATAGAAACATTTCTTCTCTACGAACCACGTAAATCTTTGTGTCTTTTCATTCATTTATGTTTGTAGGCACGTGAGTACAATTGATTTTGCTCCCGCTTTTGCTACAACAAATATTTGAAAATACTGAGATTAAAATAAAATAAAACTCAAACTATAATAATCAAAATGGTATTTTTAACCTAAATTTTGTTGGCGTTAAAAATCAAGCCACCTATGAAAAAAAAACTCGAGAAAAATAGTCATTTAAACGTGTTATTCTCTAAATTAATATAATTTTTTTCGATTTGGGCTAGATTGATTTTTTTTAAAATTTGAAAATTCAGATCAGTTCGCAAGGTGACATTTTTTAGGTCGGGTCAACCTACCAACTCAAACATAGGGTTACCGTCCAATCTTAGTTTTAAAATTATTACTAAAACTAAGAATATTTGACTTTTGTAATGGATGTTAGTGATATATTGTAACTGGTAAATATTTAATATTTGAATTTTATGATATTTTAGTTATTAATAAAGTATAATATTTTTAAAAGATTAAAAAAAAGAACAACTCGATAATTCAACCAAAATTAAGGATTGAATTGGACTGTAAATTCTATTTAGTTGCTCGTAAATTATTATTGTTTTATTATAATAATACACCGTTAAGATTGAGAGATGATGTGACTTGCTTTGACATCCAATAAATTAAATATTGAGTGATTTATTAATTCGTCTTTTTAAATACTTTCTAGCTAATTTCGTTTCGAAGTGGACATCACTATTGTTACACTTTCTCAACGAGGCAATTTCATGAATTTAAAATAGTTTAAAATATTAATAGACGATAATACTATGAAGGAACCGAGACTACATTTAAATTAGACAAATTTTAAAGACATGATGACAAAGAATTGAAAGTTACTATTTATACCAACAATGTGTATTATTCTCTTTGATGTCTCGTCATAGAACATGTAAGTAAGAACAAAGTAGGTTGAAAATAGCTCTGTCGTCACTTTAAGAAGTGAGGAATATTGAACACAACTCTGTGTGGAAAACACTCGCACACTTTATTAAGACCAATCGAGAAAACATTTACAAAACAGTCCGTAGAAACTATTACTTGACATTTCTTGAGATGATAAACTAAGTAGGGTGAGGGTATTTATAACGGATGATAAGTAATCAATTCCTAAAATTTCTCGAACGTTTAATCCTAAATCATTTTCTTAACATAAATATAGTAACTCATACAATGGTTGAGCTTAACGCTATTGGGCTAGTGATGATATTTTAACAAGGAATATGTAACGTGACTATATCCCAGGGAATGTGGAAAGATGTCGGGATCATCAAGTACCGAATTTAGGTTCCAAATCTTGATCATGGGTCGTTACATAACGACTGAATTTTTATTAAAATAAATTCATTATACCTTTTTTGGCTAATGGGACAATGGTCCATACTACCAAGCTTTATTAAAAAAAGTGGGAAGGAGAAATCAATATCTATTTTTTATTCTTTAATTTATGTCCTTTACCACTTTATGTACTCTTATGCTTGGAAATAGTGTAGTATGAGATGCTACTTTATATGGTCTTTATGTAATTAATTAAATTCTAGTTTGAAAACGAGGGTATGAGAAAATCCGACCGAAAAATTGATTCAACTGAACTGGATCGAATCGGTCTAACTAAATCGAACCAGACAGCGGTGACGTCTTCCCTTAATTACCTATGTTTGAGGACAACAGAACCCACCAAACGAGCGCATATGTACCACCTAGACCTACCCTTCAGCTAGCACATGCTCATGCTATCAAAGCTACGAAGGGAAAAGAGCCCGCATAATATCATGACATATATAGATATCGTAACGTACACGTTCGTACTCATCACATCAGGGAAGTACTCTACTATGAGATGCTCCTTTATGTGGTCTTTATGTAATTAATTAAATTCTAGCTTCAAAACGAGAGTATGAGGAAACCCGACCAAAAAATTGGTTCAACTGAACCGGACTGAATCGGTCTAACTAAACTGAACCAGACAGCCGTGACGTCTTCCTTTGATTACCTATGCTTGAGAACGACATAACCCACCAAACGAGCGCATATGTACCACCTAGACCTACCCTTCAGCTAGCACGCGCTCATGCTATCAAAGCCACGAAAGGAAAAGAGCCCGCATAATATCATGACATGCATAGATATCGTAATGTACGCGTTCGTACTCATCACAACAGGGAAGTATCCCGATACAAAAATGCATGAGATTCCCATGACGTAAACGTATAATGCAGATCACACGTTTATGAATACATGTGTGCAGTGCCACAAAGGTAATATTGGTATTTTTTAAAAGATTATAATAGAGAAATTGAGAGGGCAGGAAGGGGCAGGCGCCACAGCAATAGAAGCCCTAATATTCAAACTCTGCGTGCATATGTTCTACGGAACCTTCTTGTTTCCACCAACACACTGTTGAGTTGCAGCCAGCCATTTTTTCACTCTGCAACAATCGAACGCTTCAATTTTCAACTTCAGAAAGCTTCGATTCATTCCTTCTTTTTTCTCTGACGCCTTAAACATTACTGTTCTACTCTCAGAGTAGAGCTTAGAAATGGGTTACTGTTTGATTTCCTCTCAATCTCTCACACCCAAGTCCATTTTGTGTCGATCGTCGTCCATTCGTGGTTCTTCCGGTTCGTGTTTGTACAATATCAGCCATGCGCGGTGTTTTTCTTACTCCAGCAGAGTCGGATCGACTTCTCTCAAGATTCAGCCGTGGCAGGAACGGCTCTATCCGGTTGGGAAGCTGTACAGGCGAAGCTGTTTGGTACGATGCGAGAAAAATGATGAGAAGACGATAAAACAGACTACAGGAGGGAAAATTGGGAAGAGGACTGATTTGAAGAAGATTTTGATTCTTGGTGCAGGGCCCATTGTGATTGGGCAGGCGTGTGAGTTTGATTATTCTGGTACTCAAGCTTGCAAGGCGTTGAAAGAAGAGGGATATGAAGTTGTGTTGATTAATTCGAATCCGGCTACGATAATGACGGACCCGGACTTGGCTGATAGAACTTATGTTACTCCGATGACACCAGAGCTTGTGGAGAAAGTGCTTGAGAAGGAGCGGCCGGATGCTCTGTTGCCCACTATGGGCGGCCAGACGGCGTTAAACTTGGCAGTTGCTTTAGCTGAAAGTGGTGCGCTTGAGAAATATGGTATTGAGTTGATTGGAGCTAAGCTTGATGCAATTAAGAAAGCTGAGGATAGGGATTTGTTTAAGCAGGCTATGAAGAACATTGGGGTTAAGACGCCACCTTCAGGGATTGGGAATACGCTTGAGGAATGTATTGAAATTGCTAGTCAGATTGGAGATTTCCCTTTGATCATTAGACCAGCTTTTACATTAGGGGGTACTGGCGGTGGGATTGCTTACAATAAGGAGGAATTTGAGTCTATTTGCAAGGCGGGTTTGGCGGCGAGCTTGACATCCCAGGTTCTGGTGGAGAAATCATTGCTGGGTTGGAAGGAGTATGAACTTGAGGTCATGAGGGATCTTGCTGATAACGTGGTGATCATTTGCTCCATTGAGAATATTGATCCTATGGGGGTTCATACAGGGGATTCCATAACTGTGGCACCTGCTCAAACTTTGACTGATAAGGAGTATCAGCGACTGAGAGATTATTCCATTGCTATCATTAGGGAAATTGGTGTTGAATGTGGTGGTTCGAATGTGCAATTCGCTGTTAATCCAGTTGATGGTGAGGTGATGGTGATTGAAATGAATCCCAGAGTTTCCAGGTCCTCTGCTTTGGCTTCCAAGGCTACTGGTTTTCCAATAGCGAAGATGGCTGCCAAATTGTCAGTTGGTTATTCCTTGGATCAGATTCCGAATGATATAACAAAGAAAACGCCTGCTAGTTTTGAGCCTTCAATTGATTACGTGGTGACTAAGGCAAGTTTTTCTGACATAAGTTTTTTTTTTTGTTCTCTTTTGAGTGGTTTTGGAATTGGAAGTAATGGGATATTGGTCCGTTGTTTAAATGATATATGCAGAATATCATACACCGGAAAGTTTAGCATGGTTGTAATTTGTGATTCATTCATTTAAAAACTTCAACGTTGTCCAAAGCCCATACTCCTGCATAGTCTTTAAAGATAATTTGTTGAGCTTGAACAATCAATTGAGAATAACAAAGTTTGTGTATTCCAAATCTTAGTTCTTTGGTGTATAGAAAATCCGTAGTTGTATGGTTCTATGAAAATCGAGCATAGTATAGAGGAGATTTTGAATGTGCATATTATTCCTTGTCTATGGTAACCAATTTCCTTAAAATATTCTATCTCACATTTTAAGGCTAACAGTTTTGTGATCGAGACGATATATTGTCCTTGCTGTAATTGTTATATTCATTTAAGAAAGTTTGGTATAGTGTATATGATTAATACAGAATTCCTATGTCGTCCTGCAAGCTTACTTGATGTTGGTTGATACTTTATCCATCTTTTGATCTTCATTACTTTTGCTCCTGCTTCTCCCCACACCTATTTTCCACATGTTTACATCTCTTCTCCCTGTAAGTGTTTTTGCATGTTTTCTTGTAGATTCCCAGATTTGCTTTTGAGAAGTTCCCAGGTTCTCAACCAATCTTGACAACTCAGATGAAATCCGTTGGTGAAGCTATGGCTCTTGGCCGCACTTTCCAAGAATCATTTCAAAAAGCTGTAAGATCATTGGAATGTGGATACTCTGGATGGGGTTGTGAACCCATTAAACAGCTTGATTGGGACTGGGAACAATTGAAATACAGCCTCCGAGTTCCTAATCCAGATCGCATTCATACTATATATGCTGCAATGAAGAAGGGAATGAAAGTAGACGATATTCATGAGTTGAGTTACATTGATAAATGGTTCCTTACTCAGTTAAAGGAGTTGATCGATGTGGAGCAATACCTCTTGGCTCAGAGCTTGTCTAATCTGACCAAGGAAGATTTCTATGAAGTAAAAAGGAGAGGTTTCAGTGATAAGCAGATAGCATTTGCCACTAAATCAACTGAGAACGAGGTGCGCTCTAAGCGAATATCTTTGGGCGTCGTACCAGCTTACAAGCGGGTGGATACATGTGCTGCAGAATTTGAGGCAAATACTCCTTATATGTACTCTTCTTATGATTTTGAATGTGAATCAGCTCCAACTCAAAAGAAAAAGGTTTTGATATTGGGTGGTGGCCCTAATCGTATTGGTCAGGGTATTGAATTTGACTACTGTTGCTGCCACACGTCATTCGCTCTCCAGGTTTGTGTTTCATATTTTAAATAATCGAAACATGCCCATGAATTAACTGGTACGGTTTAGGAAGCTTATCTTATTGCAATATTTTTCAATATTACTGATAATTAGTAATCTAGTATGACAGATTGGCTTGATTCCATTCTGATGCAATCTTATATTATTAGGTTATTTTGATTACCACTGTTAGAGCACTGTGCTGCATATGATAGTTACATCATGTACAGAAAATGTTGGATGGTTATTCTTAACCTTAGCTTGTACCTTTAAATATTCACCTAACTTGTTTTTGTAGGATGCGGGATATGAAACAATCATGATGAACTCGAATCCTGAAACAGTGTCAACGGATTATGATACGAGTGATCGGTTGTACTTTGAACCCTTGACAGTTGAAGATGTTTATAACATTATAGATTTGGAACGTCCGGATGGCATCATTGTACAATTTGGAGGTCAAACACCATTGAAATTGGCTCTCCCTATACAGAAGTATTTAGATGAGAACAAGCTTAAATGTGCTAGTGGTGATGGACATGTTCGGATTTGGGGTACATCTCCAGATTCCATAGATGCGGCTGAAGACAGAGAAAGGTTCAATGCAATCCTTAAGGAGTTAAAGATAGAACAACCAAGAGGGGGCATTGCCAAGAGTGAAGCAGATGCTCTCTCCATTGCTAAGGATATAGGATACCCAGTTGTTGTCCGGCCTTCTTACGTTCTAGGTGGTCGAGCAATGGAAATTGTGTACAATGATGACAAACTAGTGACTTATCTCGAAAATGCTGTGGAAGTTGATCCAGAACGTCCCGTATTAGTCGACAAATATCTGTCTGATGCTGTTGAAATTGATATTGATGCATTAGCTGATTCACATGGGAATGTGACAATTGGTGGGATAATGGAGCATATCGAGTTGGCTGGCGTTCATTCGGGTGACTCTGCTTGTTCACTCCCAACGAAGTCGATTCCATCATCTTGCCTCGATACTATTAGGAATTGGACAACAAAATTGGCAAAGAGACTAAATGTCTGTGGGCTTATGAACTGTCAGTATGCAATCACTTTGGCAGGGGAGGTTTTCTTACTCGAGGCAAATCCACGTGCTTCCCGAACGGTCCCATTTGTTTCTAAAGCCATTGGGCACCCATTGGCTAAGTATGCTTCCCTTGTTATGTCCGGGAAGTCTCTATATGAGCTTGGCTTCACGAAAGAGGTGATCCCCAAACACATGTCAGTGAAGGAAGCCGTCCTTCCTTTTGAGAAGTTCCAAGGCAGCGATATCCTATTGGGGCCTGAGATGAGAAGCACGGGTGAGGTTATGGGTATTGATTACCAGTTTCCTATTGCATTTGCAAAAGCCCAAATTGCTGCAGGGAATAAGTTGCCACTTTCTGGAAGTCTGTTCCTCAGTTTAAATGACTTAACAAAGTCCCATCTTTCCAAAATAGCCAAGGCATTTTTAGAGCTTGGATTCAGCATCACTGCAACTTCTGGAACTGCCCATGTTCTTCAATTGCAAGGCCTTCCTGTCGAGCGAGTGCTGAAACTGCACGAGGGGCGGCCTCATGCTGGTGACATACTTGCTAACGGGCAAATTCAGTTGATGGTAATCACTAGTGCTGGTGATGATCTCGATCAGATTGATGGACGACATTTGAGGAGAATGGCTCTTGCATATAAAGTTCCGATAATAACTACGGTTGCTGGAGCATTGGCAACTGCTGAAGCCATAAAGAGTCTGAAGGCGAGCTCGATTTCAATGATTCCTCTTCAGGACTACTTCGTCGAGACAACAAGTGGGAGTCAAAAGGACTTGCAGTCAGCTTCAATATGATACTGCTGTATATACATTTGTAAGTGTTCATATTACTTTACATTCTTTGTCGTATTAGTTATCTTCTGGCCTACCGATTTATTCCGTTTCGCCTTCTGTTCATCCCAGGTCCCCCAAGTTCGGCTCTGCTAGTCTATGTAAGCTTATGATAGCAAATTTTACGTGCGACACGGCTGTTTGATTTGGACTTAAATTAGTAATTTAAATAACTTTCATAATTATACAACTATTTCATGCTGTTGGTATCTTCCCAGTTCACAGCAGTGGAGAAAAATCTTTCAGATGTCTCCATTGTAGGCATGTAATGGCGTGTGCTCAGTCCTCCATTTCAAGGGTAGATATAAATCTAGTTCCTCGTGAATGTGAAGCAGCCTCCATTTATGAATGCTTGGAGAAACATTTTCAAATAAGAATATCAAAGAAGTTGAGGTATAAATTTCTTGGACTCTCTTTCAATGCATTTATTTTCCCCCATTAGTTGCTATCAGTTGTTTTGACCTGCTATGTTCTAAATAGGTAAGACATCTTTAGAAAGACACCTATCAATCATCAAACTATGCTTCCCTTCGACTTTTATGCCGCAACCTTAAAAGTTTTAGAACACTATTGAGGATAATTTTTTTTCTCTTTTAAATTGCTAAAAGATTTTGAAAATTTAAGGGTAAAAAAGCCAACTAGTGAAAGAAAAAAAGTAGAAATCTAACGGTTCTATATAATTTTCATCGTAGTTAATACCATTGCTTTGTCCTTGGCTCGAAAGGGGGTGTGCATGGTGCTCGTAATGCTGCATGGTTGAAAATGTACAACCGTGACACATGGGCAGTGCCTCCTTTGTTCTTCTCTTCTCCTTTAGCTTATGGTGGCTTGATCTCTTTTTGCTGACCCGAATTTTGTCTTGTATTGGTCTTTTATTGTTTGTTTTGCCTTGAGTTTTGTTTTAACTTTGATTTTTCCTTAGTCTAATTTTACACATAATATCGGTCGACACTCTTGAATTGGAATTCATGGTTTGATTTTTGTTGTAGGCTTAATAGAGGTCGATTTGAGAGTAATTGTTTGTCATTTTTAGTTAGTCTCCTTAAAGACATTGCCTATTTGGCCTTATTGAGGGTTTTTTTTTTTTTCCTTGGGCTTAAGTGCTCAAAAGATAGACCTTGGAATATCATTAAGATTTTTCATCAAACCTCGTTGTGACAACTCTAGGTTTTCACAAGCTTAAGAGTTTCTTAGATTATCCTTATGATTACCCGTCAAACTCTTTTGGGATGATTATGAATTTTTATGATTAACATTGATTTCTGAAAATTAATCTTCGTGCTCCACGGTGTATGATGGGGGACGAAACGAGAGTCGTAAATCCTGTGTAATTGCACAATATCTCATCAGGTAAAAAATAGCGAATACTCTAGATATGAAATCTTAACAACAAAAATTCGTTTTTGAAGCAACATGTGGGGACTCTCAATGAGGTCATCTACATGCTGCTAAGTTGTTCAACTAGGCTCAATCGCAAGTTCAATATAGTCTAACAAATTAAATTAAGCACATATGTTCCGTGGGATAGAGTATTGATTATCATCTTAATTGTTGATAGTTCAATACTCTCGGCTAAAACTCTCTAAAGACATCCGTGATAGCTTACTATATATGCTTTCATTTCATTTCAGACAAGGCAAAGAAAGTGTGATGGGCAAAGAAAGTGTGATGAGGAGGAGGAGGCATTTGGTAAGTGTGAAAATTGGCTCTCAAGTATATTAGGCTGTCGAAAAGAATGGTGAGTTTGTTGTTTATTTTTTTAGAACATCTAATCAATTACTTAAGGCAAGAAAACATCGGTGATAACTCAAAATTTTGATCAGAGTTTTGAACTTATTTAAATTGGATGAGATTTAAATAAATGAAAATTTTATGGATTGAGTTAGTTTACGTAACACCCTCGAAAATAATTTTTAATTATTTAGAAATAGCTTTTCAAAACATTCTGTTGTAAAATTTTTGGGATTTGGGATTTGATCAAACAATCTGGTTGAAAAACAAGACTTTTAAATCTAAATTATCCAATAATTCAAAGAAAAAACGACAATACGACAAGAAATCAATTTAAGAAAAAGTTTTGGAATAAATTACTTTGATGATCAAGATCAAAAGTAAATAAAATTTGTTTCTAAATTCGTGATTCGAATTACTCCACAAGATAGCTTGATCAATACTGCTTGAATGACTCTAGCATGCAAATTTAAATCGAAGAAATGCAAAAGAACAACATGATATGCAAATATTCAAAATCTTCCCACTAAATCAACAACGTGAATGACTATTTATAGTCTTGAAGATAAAACTCTCAAAATAATCTATGGTCAAAATTTTAACTTATAATCTTAAAACAATTCTCTATGGCTTAAAAAATACAATAAAACATCCTTAAATCGAAACATGTCATCCACCATGAAGTCTTTGCGATATGCACCTTATTTCGTATCACCTACATTAAAATTAAGTTATAAATTTTAATTAAATGATTGAAAATAAATAAATAGATATTTTACAATTTAATATTTTATTTTTATTCAAAGCAAAAATTTGAATAAATGACTGCAAACCTAAAAAAAATATACAGTTGGGTTGAGTTCATTATTTAACGAGAGTTGTTTGGTTTGGGGTGAAAAAATTTACAATTTAAAACAATTGGGTTGAGTCTAAAAAAGTCTCAACTCGACTCAACCCGACTTAATTCACGAGCACTCCTAATTAAAAAATAATCTTGAAAAAATTTCTTGAAATATTTAAAAGTTGGTATAATAGTTAATAAAGTTGAAGGAAGTTATGAGTTGTTGGATGTTCACGTTATTTAATACATATAAATATTAACATAATTTAGAATAATAATGAATTATTTAGTTATTTACCGGAATTATTAAATAAAAGCTACCAATATATTTAAGATATTTTGTTAGTCAATTTAAAGTATTACAAAAATTCATTATTCCAAAATTAATTAATTATTAAATTAGTACGCAACGTTTACTTAATCCATTATTAACCTATCATAATTACAAATTTCTTATTAATATTCATTATTAAGGTATCATATTAAAATATACTTCTTTATATTATTTATTTATAATTAATTACCATTAATTACAATTATATTATATATTTTTAAAATTAAAATGTAACAGCCCTAAAATAAAATAAAATAAAATAATAATCTTAATAAAAAAAATGGTAACTCATTTCATCTACGTACCAATTTTTCATAACTACTTCCGAGAACTTATTAAAATTGTCCATGAGTAATTGTGAACAAAATTAATAGAAAATCTCAAGAATTTTATGTTTATCGTAATGCGGTCACTATTCCTATCGAGTGTCTGACAATAGCTTCAGAGAATGCTAGCCCAACCAAGAAAGAGGCCTAGGAGGTGTACGAACCGACTGGTGGGTCCATACTTACACGTATGAGTCGTATGAAGAATAGTAAATACAAATCCAATTACCCGTTTAGGATAGTCGCTCAAGGGAATACACACTGAAATGGTAAGTCCCACTCATGATTGTACGTGCTTGCATCTAGGCTCAATAGTAAGCTGAGTATTTCTTACGATATTGAAGTCATCTACTCCTCTTATTTACCCGATAAAGGCAATGCTCCCCTATACGGCTAACAGTGGCATCGCAACTTAGGAGACCATGACACATGCATAAGATAGTTTGCCTTCCATTTCCATTTAATTGCGTGTAGACTATAAGTTAGTATAAAACATTTATATTTTATTTTCCTTATATTATTCTTAATTTATATTAAAATGAACAAACATATATTATATTTTTATGATAAATTTTTAAATGATTGTTTTTGCTCGGATAGTGACTTTAGAATAACATAAAAAAATCATATATTTATATATAATTTAAATATTTATTTTATCTTTATTGAAATGTCATTTGATGGAATAATATTTTATTTTAAAAGTAGAACGGAATAACTTGTGCTAATTATTTGACATTACAAATTCTATTAATTTTTTTTATTTGAAGATAATTAGCAAATAAATAAATAAAAATTTAAAATTTAAGGACTATTATTTATAATATATTATTAATGAATAGAAATTTAATTAAAATAATTTTGACTTTTTTAAACGCAAAAAGTCAGGCAACATGACTGTTCAAGCATCATTAAAGGAATAAATAAATAAATCAATCAATTTCAGTGTTCCCGATAATTCTCCTCCTCCGCCTCCTCCATTGTCCGGACATACATTAAATCCTCCGATCAAGACCAGCAAGAACAACCGTTTTGACCACACAGAAATGGGCGGCGGCGACGGCGGCGCGCACGGCGAAGAAGACGATGACCGATCGACCTTGATCGGCGAAGCGGCAGAGGAATCGATCGAGAGAACTGGTAAGACGCGATCCAAGTGCAAATTTCAATGCGATCAATTTTTCTTTGAATTTAATCGATTTGCGATTTGTTGTTGCGTGTGTGTTTGGGGGAAATTTTAGGGAGTTTGACGACGGCGGTTGCTCATATAATTACCGGAGTGATCGGCGCCGGCGTGTTATCTCTGCCGTGGAGCGTGGCACAGTTAGGATGGATCGCCGGACCGGTGCTGTTGACGGTGGTTTTCCCGGCGGTGACTTTTGTATCGGCGTTTATGATGTCCGACTGTTACCGATATCCAGATCCAGAAGTTGGGCATTTGAGAGTCCGATCGTACTCCGAAGCTGTGAAGTTGCATTTAGGTTCGTACACACTTTTCTCTCTCTATAAATTAATTAAATCTTTTTTCTTATTATTAATTATTATTATTATTTTATTTTAAAAATTTAGAAAATTTTTATTTTTTTAAAACTCTTACCTTTATGAATATTTTTAAAGGGATATTTACAACAAGAATATATTTAAATTTTATTTAATATTTTTAAACATTAATGATTTCATTTAATTTAAGGTTTAATTAGTTAAAAATGAATTTTTTATTATGATAAATATGCAGGAGAAAAGAGGGAGAGGATATGCAGTGTGCTGATAGTGATAAACTTATGGTTTAATGGCGTCGCCTATCATATTACCACAGCCACCAGCATCAGGTACCATCCATTTTCCTTTTATTAATACAAATATTTATTTATTTATTTATTTATTTATGGCTAAATTTATGTTTTTAAATTCAAATTAAAATTTGATTTATTCATATTCAAAGTCAAATTAAGTATCTGGTTCTTCTAGAATCTACTTTTTAAAAGTTATTAAGAAATAAATTTTATGGGGAATTTAATGGGTTTGAGATTTAGTTCTAATAGAATCCACCTTTTTAAGTAAATGGCAAATTTTTAATTTTATCCTTAAATAAATTTAAGGTAGTTTATTCAAAAATAACTAAAATGTTTAAAACTATTTTGTGTTTTTTTTTGGGTCCTAATAAACCCGTAAATTTTGGTACTATTGTATTGTATAGTGTCACAATCACACTTTTTGGGACTCTCTAAAGAGATTGTGTAGTAATCACTCTCACTTTTGAGTGAGTCAATCAATGTAACGACTGAGGCCCACCGCTAGCAGATATTGTCCGTGTGCTAAGAGAAAGTTTCCACACTCTTATAAATGGTGTTTTGTTCTCTTCTCCAACCAATGTGGGACACCACAGTCAATTCAAAATTGTGTCGTCGTTGACACGAACCACGTATACCCAAGCCTTCGGCCCCATTTTCAAAAGAAAATTTTAGAAAATAGGAGAAGAGATATTCTCGAAAGAGAGTTGAAAGCAATGTTAGAAAGTAACGTTATAGGCTAGCAAGCAAGTAAGGGACAACAATGACTTACATAGCATCTTCTCATAGTACATTTTGAGCCATTTCATATCTGACAGGGGTAGGCATGATTTCTCCGAATGGTCATACACACGAAAAAAATATAATAATAAAATAATATAACACGAAAGCGACAAAGTAATACAACATGAGCTAGACCTAAGGGTTTGACATACACAGGTGTGTGGCCACAGACAATATGACCGTGACATCCTCCCTCACTTAATTAGTTGACGTCTTTGTCAACCATTTTCGTTCAAACTTAGCAATATGACCTAGGACAGACTTTAGGTCTTCAGTGCGTTCCCAACTCCTCTCGGCGTCAGGTAGTCCCTTCCACTTTACTAGAAACTCTTGAGCATTTCGCCATGATATGCTGATGCGACGTGTTCGCTTGGTTAGGATTTCTTATACTTCATTCTCAATGGAACTCTTCATCAGTGACTGGCGAGTGTGTCAGATCGTTGGCTTCATCTCTTCCTTATCAAGGTGATACAGTTTCAAATTACTTACATGGATAACAGAATGATTAAAGTCGATATGAAGTCTTCCCAACTTTCTCGGTGACCTCGACTGGTCCCTTGAATTTTCACACTAGCCTTTGATCCCTATTGCCTCGTAACTGAAATTGTTTCGGTTGCGGCTTGATCAGAACTTGGTCACCCACTTGGAACTTTAGTGGCTTGCATTTCACATTTGCCCACTTTTTCATTCATTGAGATGCTTTTCCAAAGGATGTTTGTGCGACCTCGAAAGTTTGTCTACACTCTTTGGTGAAGTTGTAGGCTTGCAAACTCTTCCCGAACATACGGGTGATCAACAACATCGGACATGAGTGATTGTTGACCACACACTATTTCAAAGGGCGTCTTTCCAGTCGCTGACTATTGAACATTTCGGTTTGCCCATTCGTCTCGAAATGATAGCTAGAAGATATATTTAGATTTCACCCCAATTAAATAGTTTCATCCAAAAAGTTCCAGAGAATATTCCATCCTGATCGATGATGATACTAGTTTGGCATGCCCCATGGTTTAACCACTTTCTTGAATTCCTCAACCGATATGTTCTCGAGGTGACCGAACTGCTTGATGGAGGTGACAATCTACATGAATCTCGTGAGAACGATTTGAAGGAACTTGTTGATGACGGAGATATCCTTTACCTTGTCTCCTAACGAATGGAGGTCGGTAACAATCATTGTCAATTTCATGTTAAAGTCATCTATTGACTCACCGTCCTTCATACAGATAGCCTCAAACTCACTCTACAAAGTCTGCACCTTTTCTTCCTTGATCCGTTCCATACCCACATGTATTATTTGCAGCGTTTCCCATATTGCCTTTGTCAAGTCCTTCTCTGCTAACTGGAGAAGTGCGTCCTCTTAGACTACTTGGTAGATGGCAGTAAGGGTCATCTTCTCGTCGCACTAATCGACGTCATCACTATGCTCGATAGCGTCTCATATGCCTTGTGCCTGTAAATTAGCACACATTTTTATCGACCATGTAGCGTAGTTACTCGTCGTGAGTAACGGGTACTAGAGTGTAACACTCTCCTCCTTTCACTCTTCATAGTCGTCACATCTTTTATAGCGACTTTTCATGACGACGACATTTGTTTCGACATCCTAGCTCTAATACCAGATGTTGGTTTTGATCTCTGATCGAGGTACACTGAAAACAAATAATTGAAGCAGAAAGAACTTCTTTGAACTGATCTTAATCACTGTACTTTTCAATTCTTTTATTGCGTTGGTGTGAATAAAGCATACATCTGTTTGTGGACTAAGACGTAATGTTTCGAAAGTACTCATGCATGCATGCAAACGGATTGTCTCACGTTGTTGCTGACTCTTCATGCAGGGAAATTGAGAAGCTAATCTGTTACCACAGGCAAGGGCATGAAGTATCTAATTCATGCAATAACCAAGATAACAGCTCTTATTATACCATAATGTTTGGAGCTGTTCAAGTTATGTTGTCCCAAATTCCAGACATGCACAACATGGGATGGCTGTCCATTTTTGCCACAATCATGTCCTTTTCTTACGCCACCATTGGCTTTGCTCTTGGCTTTGCTCAAGTTCTAGGTAAGAAAGTTCGAAACCTTATTTTCTTCGTAACTTATCTCGTACGTTCAAAGTGGACAATATCATACCATTGTGAAGATCCGTGATTCTTAACATGGTATCAGAGCCATGCCAATAGATTGGCAAATCCTCAAATCTCGAACAAAGTATTCTGAAACTCGAACGCGTAGTCAAAAAGTGACTAAGGTATCGAACAAAGGGTGTGGAGACATACTCTGTTCAAGGGGAGGTGTTGAATGAAAGTCCCACGTCGGCTAATTTAGGGAATGATCATGAGTTTATAATCAATAAATACTATCTCCATTGGTACGTGGCATTTTGGGGAAGCCCAAAGCAAAGCCACGGGAGCTTATGCTCAACGTGGACAATATCGTGGTTTGTGAACCCAAAATCAATTTGATATCTTTCCTCTATTGGGTTGACAGAGAATAAAAGCATTAAAGGGAGCATTACAGGAATCCCTGCTGCTAACCTTACTGAAAAAGTATTGTTAGCCTTTGAAGCTCTTGGAGATATTGCCTTTGCTTATCCATACTCGCTCATTCTTCTCAATATACAGGTCTTCTCTCTCTCCATCTCACCAATTTAACTTAAAGTTTTTAAATTTTTCGGTGGCTCAATCGTAGGAGCTCCAAATTTAGGCGAGCTTTGCTCAGGTCAATTTTTTATTGATTAACCTCCCGAGAATTTTTCTAAAAAACATATAAATAAGAACAAAACATTCTGAAAGGACCTGTGCTTGGTATGTACGAGAATGTTTTCTTGTTTGCTTGGTTTTTTTTTCGTATCCTCCCATTATAAAAGGCTAAAAAGTCGAGAATTTACCATGCGAAACATGTTTTTTTGTCGTGTGAATTTTAGGATACATTGAAGAGTCCACCTTCAGAAAACCAGACAATGAAAAAAGCTTCAACGGTAGCCATTTCAGTGACCACATTCTTCTACTTGTGCTGTTCATGCTTTGGATATGCAGCCTTTGGAGATGCCACTCCTGGAAATCTCTTGTCTGGATCTGCCTTTTATGAGCCCTTTTGGCTTGTTTCCTTTGCTAATGCCTGCGTTGTTCTTCATTTGTTGGGAGGTTATCAGGTACTACTCCTACTTTACTTCTCGTTTGATAACGATTTCGCTCTTTTTCTTAAATTTCTACTTGATTTTGTTCGGGTTTTTTGCCCAAAATCGATCCTGAATCGAAGTTTTCTCAAGTAACAGTTCAGGCCCACTACTAGCAGATATTGTCCTCTTTGAGCTTTCCCTTCCGGGCTTCCCCTCAAGGCTTTAAAACGCATGGGAAAAGTTTCCACACACTGAGTATTTTGTTCTCCTCCACAACTAATGTGGGATATCACAGTTATAATGGGTTTGGGCCATTACAAATGGTATCAGAGCCAGACATTGGGCAATGTGCCAGCGAGGAGGCTATTCCCCGAAGGGGGTAAACACGGGACGGTGTTGCCAATAAGGACGCTGGGCCCTGAAGAGGGGTGGATTTGGTGGGGATCCCACATCGACGGGAGAAAGGAACAAGTGCCCGCGAGTAGTCCTGAAGGGGTGGATTGTGATATCCCATGCTGGTTGGGGAGGAGAACGAAACACCCTTTATAAGGGTGTGAAAATTTTTCCCTAGCAGACGCGTTTTAAAGCCTTGAAAGGAAGCCTAAAGAAGACAATATTGGCTAGCAATGGGCTTAGGTCGTTACATACTGTTTATTACATCCGCTCATATCTTAAATCATATTTGATAATATTTTATTTTCAGATTTTCAGCCAGCCAGTTTTCCCAATGGTTGAGAAATGGGCGACAAGAAAATATCCAAACAACATGTTTGTGACCAAACAATTGTCCATGAAGCTCCCAATGTTGCCTCGCTTTCAAGTTCATGTCTTCAGGCTATGTTTTAGAACAGCCTATGTTCTATCAACCACTTGTTGTGCTGTGCTGTTCCCTTACTTCAACCAAGTTTTGGGGTTGATTGGGGCTTTCAACTTTTGGCCTATAGCCATTTATTTCCCTGTGGAAATGTTCTTGAAGCAAAGGAAAATTAGGGCTTGGACACCCACATGGATTGTTTTTAGGGTTCTTAGTTTTCTTTGTTTACTCGTCTCTGTTTTTGGGTTTCTCGGGTCACTCGAAAGAATTTGTAATGCTAAGTTTAGCTGAAAGAAGCAAAAAAAACAAGACAAACTCGTTCTTTTTCTTTCGTTGTGTTTCTAAGTTGTCATATGAATGATACACTTGTGGTTATTTAATTGTGTATATCGGTACGTTGAATATTAAACTTATTTCATATATTTATTTATGAATACATGTATATGAGAGTTCTGTGTAATTGAAGAGTCATGAGATTTAGATTCATTTGATAGATACATGCTTTAGTTTATTCATATATCATTATATTGATAGTACATGTACGTGACTTGGGATGGCGTCAAGACATATGGGTCATGTTAATAGGGAACTAAGATGTGATGATGAGATGCAACATTGTATTGAGAGACCTTGGCCATGAGTAGAGGCAAGGTCAAGCCAATGACTTGGCCTAGTGTAAGAGACAATTCGGTTGTGTCGCAGATGATTGAACATGCATCTGCAAGCGGCGTGTGTGGCTGAACAAGCTTGGTTTCCACACATGTGATGCAGTTGACGAAAACAAACCTCGCCCAAGGTTCGACGAAGCCACAAAGTCAGGGGAAAAAGGAATATGGGGCTTGGATTTTCCTCAAGGCTGGTCGTGCCGCACGATTGAAAAGTACGACTATGACACGCAACGCTATCGCTTCCTCTAAAAAGTAGTGGACGCGTTGTCGATTTCCTCTAAGATTCTAGCTCCACTTGATTTCCAACCAGCTTCTGTAACGACCCTGTAATTTTACCTATTTAATCTAAGGTCATTATTATACCTTGGAATGCGGAATATACATTAAATGGGCCTTGTTCATAAATGCGACTTACACTCGTTTTTTATTACCTCGTGAAAGAGAAAATGATTACAAGGGAAAAAGAAACAAACATTATTGAAAGGAAAAGGAACCAAAACTGAAATGAATGTTTTAATTCTACCCTATGGTTTATTATGCAATTACAACTCAACCTATACTAACCTATACGAGTGATGCAAACCGAATTCATCCTAGACTATGAAATAAAGCAACTACCCTATGCATGTGCCACGGTCCCGAGGTGTATGATGCCGCCGTCGTTGTCACATGGGTGCCATGCCCTTATCTGCAAAAATAAAGTAGCACGAGGTTGGTGTATTTCTAGAATACTCAGTAAGTGACCCCCTATCGGGGTTATGCAACAATCACATGCAATGAAATGATGGGACCTATCGTTTCATTTCGTTTGCCCTACGGTGCAGTCTTAACGGGTAATCGTGGACGTGTACCATATGTTGGGTTTTATGTCCTAAAACTCATAGTTTGTAAACAAAAACATATTCTATTTTCAATAAAGTTATTATTGTTGTTTATTCAGTAAAGATTGTTATTGAATAAAGTGAACTTTACGATCATCAATCTAAATCCAATAAACTAAGAACACTCTGGCTATAGTATGATTACTTGAACTATATGTAGAGACATAAGAATGGATCAAGTTCAAGTATATAGTCAAAATGATCTATAGTATAAGGATAAGGTGAGTACCTCATTCTAGGGACACTATGGATGCGACCCACTTTTGTATATGATATAAACAATGTGATCACTAAATTGTACATGTGGAGACATGTGAGTAGGGGCGTCCTATGCAATGAGTATTGCATAAGATCGGACCATGAAGAAAACCACTCTCACTTTATAATGTCGTTTACTGTTGAGACTGATTTTCTTTTCATTCGATGATCTAGGTAACTCAATCTTAATTCTGAGTTAACCATGAACTCCTGTTTATTCGGAATTATCCTTAGATTTGCATGGGTGAGAGTGGCTCGAGTTTGCCGACTCAATAGGCCTCCCATTTCAGGGGTAAGATTAGGTGAATCGCTGGGGACGTGGGGTGCAAGATGGAATTCGCTCCTACCCACTTTTAGGGATAGAAGAGAGGTAGTTCCCTTAAGCACTAACTCCAGGTCTTGAACAAGGGGCCCCACCCTCTCATTGGCCTGAGAGGGATTCGGTTTACTGGTTGGACCACAAACCAATTGTTCATAAGAGGATCAATGGGACATAAGGAACAAGAAGTAACTTTAGGGGTAAAACGGTAAATTGACCCAACTCTAGTTACGAACAACTTGTGAAGGATCGACTTACTAATCATGGTTATATCAAATGGACAGAAATATATCTATAGTGAGGGGAGTGCAACTACTAGGCTATAGTGGAGTGTCCTAGTAGTTAACGAATGTTGGTTAACAAGGTTAATGAGTTTAACCGATTAATCTTGGATCGTTGGAGCCCATGACCTATAGGTCCATTAAGTCCCTCTGCTAGCTCATATCGGACTAAACCATAGAACAGTGTGACGAGTGAGTTCAAAGTGTTCGAATTCAAATTAGGGAATATGCGCTACATATATACGATATATTTAACCGCATTTTTGTTTTATTTACGAATTAAACAAAAAAGAGAGAATCTAAGATATTTAAATAGATTTAAATATCTTAATCAAATATATGTCGGGATTGATTGGTATTGAAATTTGAATTAATATTAAATATTAATTAAATAGTTCAATTAATCATTTAATGTTACTTTAATTTGAAATTAATTATTCAAATTAATGGTTGAATTAAAATGTTGACTCCATTTTATAAAAAACCACCTTAGTGAAATTTTGAGGTTTCAAAATTTGGTTTAACCAAACTTGCATGCTTGACAAATAAACCCCACAAAACAAATAGAAAAAAAAAACAAAAAAACAAAACAAAAACAAAAGGTTTAAGCAGATTTAGTTCGGCCGAGGAGATACGTCAGTTCAGTAGTCGTATGTTAAATCTTCCTCTTATTTTATTAAGTAATATTAATTTGGTTACAATTATTTAGTTTTGAATTAGAGATTAAATGAAAAGAATTTTTGTATGAGTTTTAGGAAATCACAACCAATCATATTTTAGATCTCTTGAATTGTTTAGATCTACTGAATTGTTGCAATGATTTAGGTTGTCAATAATTTTATATGAATTATAGAAAAATAACTTAGAAGCTAAGAATATAATTAATAAATCCCAAGACAAAGGAAATAAGAAAAAAAAAACTAAATATAGATGGAAATACAAAATACTGTTAACGGAAAAGAGAGAAAAAAATAAAAATAAAAAGAGAAGATTTGGAAGTAAGGATAGATTAATAAATATTAATTGGCCAATAATATCTCCAAAATAATTACCGTGGAAGATAGAAGATTGAGAAAATATTTTGTTAAACATAATTTTTAAAAAATAAAACAGGAAAATCAGAGGGCAAGGAACTCCATCAAATTTCGTCGGAGAGAAAATATCAGAATTTAAGAATGGTCAATGTAAATTAGAGAAATAATTTTATAGAGTTCAAACTTAAAATTGATGTCATGGGCTCACATAAGTTGACTGGGAGTTCAACGGACTTTCATTAAGGATAACGACGGAATCGAACTTTCATTAAGGATATATTTGTGACAACGACTTAAGCTAACCAGGTAAGTGACCTTACTATCGGCATGGTTATATTTGATGTTGATACGTGCCCTGTGGTTCTACACGTGTCATATATATATTGATATGTGTGAATTGTCTGTGGATCGATATGCTTCCTACATGTTATGTTATGTTATTATATGTGGTTTGTATGATAATAATTATGGTACGATGTGCTCAAGGATATGTTTGAGATAGGATACGAGAAGGATGCACAGAACGAAATGTAACGATAGAAGATACGTTCATGAAACGTTAAGGTTAGGTTACATACCGGAGTGCTATGGATAAGAGAGATTGATGAAAGAATACGGTTAGATTATGAGTAGAAAGGGATAGGTTTGTGATAGATTGATAGAACGATAGCGTTATGGTAAGTTAGAGAACGATATGACTATGAAGTGTTTACGTTATGACTTGTTTATGATATGGTACATTGTATGCTAGATTATTGTGCTTAAGTACGTAGTTATGTGAACGTGAATGTATGCTGTGTATGCTTTTAGTCTAATGTGATATGTTATGCATGTGACGATGGGTGGTCCTTGAACGATTATGGCTTGTTTGTATGAATATTTGAATGTAACTATAACGCCCCTAATTTTCTCTAACCTAATTAGTGACGTTACTTTATACTTGCATAATCAACCGAATAAGAGTTCATGTAAGACAATCTCAATAACAACAATGCGTTCATTATTATAAGCAGTTCATACCTGGGGAAGTCAATAACGACAACCTAACTTAGAAATAATCAACAGAGAACTAAAGGAAACAATTGCAATAACTATGAACCCAAAAGAATCCAACCAGGCGCCTACGACACTACAAACTCTCCTCAGGATTTCCATGGCCTTCGCAGCATCCACCGTCAGTCGTACATGGGAGCCTTGTCCTTACCTGAAAATATGGGTAGCACGTGACTTGAGTATTATATAAAATACCCAGTAAGTCGCCCCACTGTTAAGGTTAAGCACATAATCATACATCTGGATACAAGCAGTCGCACACAATACACATACATGTCACAAACGATACACATACATGACGCACACAACACACATACATGTCCCACATAACAGCCATACCTATAGCACATAATAACCATACATAACGCACATAATAACCATACATGTCGTACATAATGACCATACATGTCGTACATAATGACCATACATGTTCTACATAATAACCATACATGTCCCACATAATAACCATACATGCCGCACAGTGTTAGAAGAACGAAGCTGAGAGAGGGGTCTGTCTTCCATTCCTTCCCATGGCCTTAGGCCCTTGCTTTGTCCGGGCAGGGGTGGATGCATGGTAATTTCCCACACATGGCCCACGTGTGTGTCTGTGGGCCCACCAGGCGAGCTCGCAAGCGAACTCCCTGGGCCTGGCTTGGTCGGGTATGTATGACATACAATACCAGACGTCACGGACAAAGGAGGGCCTGCATGATATCGTGGCGAACACAATATTGAATATACGCATCCATACCATCAGTAGCATAACGGGGGGGTGCCCCAAGTACATAACCATAGCGTGCATGATGTTCTTAAGGTTTACCTCCATGACATTATACATTCAACGTTCCATCCCCTTGCTGCATTACATAGCATAATCGGGTCCACATTGAGCAAGCATATCATAGCATAACCGGGTCCACATTGAACAAGCATATCATAGCATACTAGTCATCTCATTCATGACATGCGGGGTTCTCATTACAATCATGACATGTCAATCAAGCTCATCATACATACAGGGCAACACACCGTGTCAAAACATCATATTCATAAACATGGCATACATAGCAATTCACTGCAAGAATCAAATACATAAACATAGCATGCATAGTATTTCACAGCAAGAAACATCCAACCTAGCATACAGCAACAACATATAGTGCATGCAAGAGCCACAGGACACGAACCAACATACATAACTAACGCCAACAGTAAGGTTACTTACCTCCTTGGCCTTGGCCGAAGTCACCCACAATGCTAACTCCGGCGCCTAACTACCTCCTATAAGATAACATGATACACTTAGAGCTCTTTCACAACTAGCTCTTATGCCTAGCTACCAAGGTACGTCTCTATCACAAGCTATTTTATCACAATAGAGTTATATTGACCTCAGATGGCAGAAACAAGGGTGGGAATGGCTCCAGAAGGGTCAAAAACCTAGAAATCGGTATACTGTTCGGATGTCGAGCTGTCGAGCCGTGCCGCCAAGCCGCGCTGCCGAGCCGACCTAGCCGAGCCGCTGGTGGAGCCGAAACCGACGGGCTGCGAAGAACCCTAACGGCGTAGGGTTTCTGGGCGCACCTCTAGTTTAGGCCGAAAAGGAACGAGGCCCAATGGTGGTGTCCGAGCACGGTCTACGAGGTGTGGGTTGCACGCCAGTCGAGACAGACCGTGGAATGCCGAGGGTCGACCCGCACTCGCCACTTCGTCTTCCTCGCCCGAACGCCTCAATAGCCCTAATCGCGAGCTTGGCTACTGTCACCTATGGAAGCGTCATTGTTCGTCCATCTCCGGTGGCGCGTCTGTCCCTCCTTGCCCGACGTACACTGGTGCCTGATCCTACCTAAAGCTCACGGCGTTATTGATCTACCAACCCAATCTGAAGTCTCACGACGTTTTCGATCCCTCACCTAAACCCTTCGGCTCCTCTCTCACAGGTATGACAGTGACTCAAAAAGGAAAAGACGGCTACTAAGGTACCCAGGGTTTAATACACATTAATACGCCCCGGCAAGGCATGACTCACCGAAAATCCCACGATTTCCGGCGAGATTTGAGGCGTTTCCCTTTTTTTTTTTTTGCCTTTTTGAAACCCTTACCGTTACAGTAACGGCATGAATTGTATGACATGAAATACGGTAAATTGCATGAAACATAACCCCGCTAGGAATATGTATGATATGTAAAGAAATGAGAATAAGAATGACATGTCAGCATGAAAACGTGACAGGGGGTTATGTTCATTAATGATAACTGTAGGACTAGTGGGACCTCATGCATATTGTGTGTTCATGCATTTAGGGGGATACCTTTATCCCATCACGAGGGTACGGACGCGTACATCCAATGATAGGATAACGATCGTTATGCTTTGCACAGCGCTGCCGTGACGGTTCTAGTTTTAACGGGTCCCAGTATAAGGGGCTCCCAAAGTATGTCCACCGGCTAGGGACAGTGGCCCAGCGGTGTGTGAACTAGCTGGTAAGCCCATACTCGCACGTATAGGCTGCGTGCAGAGTATATGGTACACGTCCACGATTACCTGTTAGGATTATACCGTAGGGAAAACGAAACGAAACGAAAGATAGGTCTCATCATTTCATTACATGTGATTGTTGCATTTAACCCCAATAGTGGGGTCACTTACTGAGTATTTCTTTAAATACTCAAGCCATGTGCTACTACATTTTTCAGGTTAAGGCAAGGCATTCCTGTACGGCTGACGACAGCATCGCAACTCGAGATCATGGCACATGCATAGGATAGTGGCATTTATTTTCTTAGACTTAGGATAGAATAGGATGTTTTAAACTTAAACGCTCATTTATTTTATTTCGAGTCTTTTGTTGTGTCATTTTAAAGATGTTTTCGAAACAAGTAAGTCCATGACTATGTTTTAAGTTAAAGGTTATGTTTTATGGAATTTAAATGAAGTCTTCCGCATTCTATGTTTATGATACGTATACAATAGCGACCTTAAATTAAGTAGAAAATTTTGGGTCGTTACATTTAGTCACTCACTAGATTCCACAATCCCATTCTAGGGCCGGAGGATAGTGGAGAAGACACTAATGGTGGTTCGAAATCGGTTCGTGAGGAAAAATGAATTTGAACTACAAAAGGTTAGTATTCAAACTCATTAAGTTTTAAAACTTATGAACCTGCTAGTTATTTACTATAATTGATGTTCTAAAAGTGCCTAAGATCAAAATTGTTTCCGCATGTGTTATATTAACACCATCACCATATACTCTACACACAGCCCATACGTGCGAGTATGGGCTCACCAGCTAGTTCGCACACCGTTGGGCCACTTTCCTTATCCAGTGGGCATACTCTGAGAGCCCCTTATGCCGGGACCCGTTAAAATTAGAACCGTCACGGCAGCGCTATGCAAAGCATAACGATCGTTGTCCTACCATTGGATGTACGCGTTCATACCTTCGTAATGGGATAGGGGTATCCCCCCAAATGCATGAACACACATAATGCATGAGGTCCCCCCTACTTCTACATTTATCATTAATGATCATAACCCCCTATCACGTTCCATGCTTCATGTCATTCTCATTTTCAATTCACATTTCATACATATTCCTATCGGGGTTATAATTCCAGACAGTTTACCGTGTTTCATGTCATACAATTCATGTTGTTTACATTCACATATTCCATACAATCGTGCCATAATCATTCAAGGACCACACATCGTTACATGCATAACATAACACATCAAACTTGTGGTATGAATGGTACACTTGTGGTTATTTAATTGTGTATATCGGTACGTTGAATATTAAACTTATTTCATGTATTTATTTATGAATACATGTATATGAGAGTTTTATATAATGGAAGAGTCATGAGATTTAGATTCATTTGATAGATACGTGTTTTAGTTTATTCATATATCATTATATTGATAGTACATGTACGTGACTTGGGATGACGTCAGGATATATGGGTCATGTTAATAGGGAACTAAGATGTGATGATGAGATGCAACATTGTATTGAGAGACCTTGGCCATGAGTAGAGGCAAGGTCAAGCCAATGACTTGGCCTAGTGTAAGAGACATGTCGGTTGTGTCCTAGATGATTGAACATGCACGCGCAAGCGGCGTGTGTGGCCGAACAAGCTTGGTTTCCACACATGTGATGTTTGGTTGGCAAAAACAAACCTTGCCCAAGGTTCGACGAATCTACAAAGTCAGGGGAAAAAGGAATATGAGGCTTGAATTTTCCTCAAGGCTGGTTGTGAGTGTGTCAAAATCATGACGCTGCACGATTGAAGAGTACGACTATGACATGCAACGCTATTTGCTTCCTCTAAGATGTAGTGGACGCGTTGTCGGCTTCCTTTAAGATTCTAGCTCCACTTGATTTCCAACCAACTTCAATTAGCTTGAATGTGTAACGGCCCAGATCCACCGCGCAAATATTGTCCTCTTTGGGCTTCTCCTCAGGGTTTTAAAACGCGTCTGCTAGGGGAAGGTTTCCACACCCTTATAAAGGTGTTTTGTTCTCCTTCCCAACCAATGTGGGACATCACAACCCATCCCCCTTCGGGGCCCAGCATTCTCGCTGAGACTCTTTCCTTTCTCCAATCGATGTGGGACCCCCGACAAATCCACCCTCTTAGGGGCCCAGCGTCTTTACTGGCACTCCATCTCGTGTCTACCCCTTTGGGGAACAACCTCCTTGCTAGCACATAGTCCGGTGTCTAGCTCTAATACCATTTATAACGGCCTAGATCCACTGCTAGCAGATATTGTCTTCTTTGGGCTTTCCCTTTCGAGCTACCTCTCAAGGCTTTAAAACGTGTCTATTGGGGAAGGTTTCCACACCCTTATGAAGGGTGTTTTGTTCTTCTCCCCAACCAATGTGGGACATCACAGAATGGATTGTCGTAGGTAAAATCAAACTTCTAAGCTTAGAACCGTCTAGTTAAGCTTACATTGGAATGTCTATAGGCTAGGTTGGATGAAATTGACGCTCGTTCATGACTATATGCATGTTTTACGAGACATCTTGAGTTGGAAGTGTATAATGTATGATTGAAATACCATGAAAATATATATTTGTCTCGTAAGGTATGCAAGTCATATTGTCATTACCCAATTTACGTATGATTGAAATATAATGCAAATATATGTTTTTCTCATAAGGTATGCAAGTCATATGTTTGTCTCGTAAAGTACGTCACACCTCTCTATAAGTGATATTCTCACCGAAGATAGCTTTGTAATTCCTTCCCATGTGGCCAATTTCAGCCTTTCATCATAGCGTGACACCATATCATGTAGCTCGCTAGAGCACTGTTACTCATTGATCCTTAATCTGAGCATGCAAGGTAGGTTCCTATCATCATGGTGCCTGGTCCTTTCTTTCTCTAAATGATGGGAGAGTGGGACATAGCTTGACCTTATTACAATTGCCCTGACTCTAAGGTTCACTAATTTAACACGACATTTCCACAACCTTAACTATGTGAGAATGCTTGTCCATTCGTGAGGACGACATGGAGAGTAGTCATACAATCCTAATACCACATCTTACCATAGCATATTTTTCATCTCGGAGGCAATTATTCACTGGGAATATCCATCAACCCATAACTCATAAATGGCGTAATGCAGCTATTGCGCTCCTGAAAGTCCATATATTTGAACTTAGTCTTTGAAGACTCTAACTAAAACATACATCGAGTTCAATAGCTCTTATAACATTTCATATACTACTTTACAGGGCTAGACTGCATACTTAGTCACGACGAGACATGGAGTCAGTTGAATAAAAAAAGGGGTACAACTCCCTACCTAAAAAAAAGTCTACAGGCCTAAAACCAAACTCTTTGGTACCAATTTGTCACAATCCACTTTTTTAGGCTTCCCATCTCCAACCGTGACATAAAGAAAAAAAGTGAAAATAAATAAGATAAAACTAAAATAAAATTAAATATGAAAAAATGCACCACCGCGCCATTCTCAAATGCTCTCTCACCTTGACTCACCTAGAAAAAAAAAAGAAAAAAAGAGGAAATGGGTGAGTATAAAAATACGGCCCTCATTGCATCGTTATTCTAGTAACTTAACTATGTTTGGTTGTGCATTGACGTTTAATTGTTATGTTGAGCTGCCTCAAATGCCGGTGAAGGTTTTTAAATCCTGAACTAGGGGTTGCTTCCAGCCCCTGCTTCAACTAATGGTTCAGCTCCTCCCGGTAGGGTTGAACCCAGTGTGGACCTGCGGTGACTTCAATTCACCAAAGGCAGAGATTTCATTGGCTCTTGTTAATATATTTTTTTCCATTTATATTTAACATATCTAATATATTAAATATTAATTTAAACCCTTCAAATTAAATACATTTTCCCTATTTATTTAATATATCTCATATATTAAATATGAATTTAACCTTTCAAATTAAATCTATTTTCTTCTATATATTTAATATAACTAATATATTAACTAAAATTTGATATTTCAAATTAAATCTATTTTCTCCTCTTTATTTAATATAACTAATATATTAATTATTAATTTGACATTTTAAATTAAATCTATTTTCTCCTTTATATTTAATATATCCAATATATTAAATATCAATTGGAACCCTTCCAATTTTCTTTCAAATAAATAGAACCTTTTAGTTACTATGAGCTAGCAAGAGACCTTATGGACCTAGCAATTATAAGCGATATAAAATTAATTAATTAAACTCTTTAATTAATCAATTTCCATTCCTTAACTATAGATCATTCCACTATAGGACAAGTTATGCACTGTGGGACAAGTTATGTCCATTGATATAACCATTACAAACAAGTCAATCTAGACTTTTCTCTAGGCTCTAGAAAGTTCGAGACTATTTCTACACTTCTATAAGCTTATGAGAAAACCTCAAAGTTCCAAGTGTTTTCAAGACCATCACAAACTCACTCGTGGTCTAGACGAGGTTCACCTATTATTAGTGCCATAGATCTACTCGGCCCAAAATCTCAACTCTAGAATGAACTACTTTCCTTTTATTAGACTTAGTCAACTTGCATAGCCACAATAGTAAAAATGACAGGTATTCTGGACTAACGCACATCATCCATGGAAGGTTAGCTGGCAACCCTTCCACAAGGCCATAAAGACACTCTTAATCTAGAGGTAGAGACCGATGTGCCGAGCAACTACTGGGTTATCTGCGTGGTCCCACACCCCCTCTCATGACCATATAAGAGCACATGGTTGTCTCGACGCACTACAATTCATGCCTAGGCCTAACTCGAAGTTACCTATACTCCTACCGCTAGGCAAGGGCGTTGGTGCTAAGACTGTACTAGAAAAGATAGGAGGAGAAGACTTTGGAGACACCATCACACTACTACTAAGATTGTTAGGCTTTCTTAGTCGTCCTTGTCGTGGAGATCTATTAGGTTCTTCGGGTGTTTGTGAGATTTAAAATGAAAAAAATAACGTATAAAACTTAAAAATTCACAAATCGATTAAATAGATTTAAATTTTATGGGTTACATTCTTAATTTAATCTTTTTTTAATTCTCATTTGAGAAATTAAAAAAGAAATCAAAATTTTAAGTATTTAGTAAGAAGTAAAAAGAAATTAATCTTATTTTTATTTACTTTTTCAATTTTTATTTTTAATTAATTCCAAAACATTGAATTTCTAAAAATAAAAAAAAAAATTTAAACTTAAAATACATACCATTATAAACTAAATTTCAATTATACATCGAAAATAATATCAGAGTCGTTTTTTTTTAATTGCTTTGGTCATAAGGCTAATTCCCTGACCAAACGGGCCACTTGGTAACTATGAGCGTCTCTTCGTCTTCGTACCTGAGATGTCAGATTCAGTTCGCAGTAGAGGGGCCTAGTGGCACCCTTGCCTAACGTCTCGGTCTAGATAGAAAGTATTAAAAATTTGAACAAAATTAAATAAAATTTAAAATAAAACCTATTATTATAATTATTTAAATAATAATTTTATATTTATCTATAAATATTAAATAAATAAAGGGAGATAAAAGAAGTCCAGCAAGGTTTCCATATTTACTCCTTCGATAGAGAGCAGGGTGTCGGGATCGCCCGCAGTGGTCGCAGACTAACAATCCTGGCGGTATCCATATCCACACACCTCTCTGGAGGGAGAGGAGGGAGAGAAATGGCGTCGTCTGCAGGCGGGATGTACATGTCTTTCTCTCTCTCCCCCTCGGCTCCTCACTCTCCTCATCTTCCTGCTCTTCGCTCTCCATCTTCTGCATCTGCTGCTGCTCTACTCGAGCAAGAAAAGTAACCGATCCACTCTTTTTTTCTTGTTTTTTTGGCTTTTTTTGGCTCTTTGTGTTGTTGCTTTGTGAGATCTGTGATTTGTGTTTATTTATCTTTGTTTTTTTTGGATCAGTATGGTTTTGTTTTTGAGTCTTCGTTGATTTGTACAATCGTTGTGTTAGTCACCTGATTCACGTACTAGCTACTGAGTTCTTAAACTGTTTGGACTTAGTTTATACTTGTTCCATGTGCTTCTTGTTTGATTGTCTGATAGATGTTAGATCCGAGCTTATTACACCGTCTTTTGATTTTAGATTACGTTTCTTTTTATTCATTGTTGAAGTTTTCTACTCTCTTTAGTTGCTTAACATCCATATCTTCTGGAGATCTTTTTTTTTTCTTGTGGCATAATCGTGTTATGACAGGCCATTTAACTGATTATATTTTAATTTTTACTCTATTTTTCTTTTTCTTTTGCAGGTATCTCTCCGAGTTGTTGGAAGAGCGGCATAAACTAAATCCGTTTATGTCTGTGCTCCCTAATAGTTGTCGATTGCTGAACCAAGGTGAACTTCATAGCCTTATCGAAGTAACTCTTGAGAAATAGTTTGCTTCCATCGTTGTTTCTCATTTGGTTGATGTGCTGGAGATCTTGGGGATGAGGCATTATTGCCCAATTAAAATCAGAACAGAACATATAAGCATGACTGAGCTAATCTAACTGAAACTAATTGCAACGAATGTGATGAGAAACTATCTGATCTAACTTTAATGGTTATGCTTGCCTGTCGCTTTGCCTTTCTGCTAATACCTTGGATATTTACTTGGCAGGGACCTGAAGTGAGTAAATGGCTGTGTGTAAAACCTTTTGTGTGTGTGTGTGTGGACACAATAACTTGATAGTTGATAGCACTAAACTAAAGTGACTACAATCAAAATTGGACACTTCTTCCATGAAAAAAAAATGAGGATAGAGTTTTCCCCTATCTCTAATATTGACCAACCATCCCCATTAGGTTACAAAAAATAAAAATAAAAATAATAAAGAATTCATGTTACATTGGTTGTCTGTCTTATATCTTATAGATCGGTCTAGAAGCATATGAGTTTAGATGCAAGCTCACATGTAAATGTTCTAGCTGTTCGGTACTGAGTCTAATTTTTATCAGTGCAAGTCCCTTTCCTTGGCATCATTGAGAACCGATCCTTGTATTTTTAGCTTTCCCATTGCCTTTATACCTCTGTATCTTTCTTTCTACACTTGTCTGTTAACTCCTTGTATTAACAAGTATAAATTTGTCTGTAACTTGATGGAAATTATAATATACTAATTAATTCTAATAATTTATTGCAAGTTATTTGATTTCTTCTACCTTTGCTGCCTTTTGTCTACTTTATTTTTTGAGTTTCTGTGGCGTATGCAGCTTATGAACTTCCTTTCTCAAGCATTTGGTGGCAATATTAATATTTCATATTGATATTGCTCTATAGTAATGGGGTTCAAGTAATTTATTTTTTTTCTTTCTTTTGAACATTAAATTTCTTTATGAAAGATATATTTCACTGGCCCAGAAGTGAAAAACACCATGTTGTGTGTCCATTATGTGGTAACTACTAACTTTTTAACAAATGCGCTGACTGGTACATCTTGTTCTTGAAAATTGACATTTTTGGAGCAGAAATATTGCGTGTAACCACACTATTGGGGAAGGCATCAGTTTTAGGTCAAAGTGGGCTTGAATATTCCAGCCCCCTGGCTTCTGGAGGAATATTTTCAAATGGAGGTGCTGACATGAATGGATGGCCATCACGGTTTCAATCAGAAGTACGGATACTAACCATTAACATAACCTTACTGCCCATCTAATTTACTGTACATAAGAAGCATTGCTGACACAAATTTCTACATTTTTGTGCTAACTCATGGAATTTACTAATTGCACTTGGGGATAGCTTCTCTAATTAAAAAAATGAGACTTCGCTTTATTTTTCACTGATGCATTTTTTTCCCAGTCTTTTAGTTTTTTCAGCTTCTCTAATGGTTCTAACAAATTGGTTCTCCACCTTCAGCCATCTTGATAAATGGATTACAACGTCGATCAAGTTCTGAGGAGCTTACTTACTTTTCTAATTTGTCTTTATGTGTGTGACAAGTTCTATGTGTGAATAATTGATCTTACTTTTCTAATTTGACTTAAATGTTTTGTTTTTTAGTGCCAAGGGTTTAATATTCTAATATAGATGCTGACTCGTTAGTTAACTTTTGTTTATCCCTTGTCTATATTGGTGAAGGGACTTTTCAAGAAACTTTACCTGTTTGCACACTTGGAATTTTGAAATACATAAATTAGTGGCCCCAAGAGTAATTTATGTCAGTATTAGCGCATTCCTATGGTTGTCCAAGAGTAATTTATGTCTGTATTACTTTTCTAATTTGACTTAAATGTTTTGTTTTTTAGTGACAAGGGTCTAATATTCTAATATAGAGTGCTGACTCGTTAGTTAACTTTTGTTTATCTCTTGTCTATCTTGGTGAAGGGACTTTTCAAGAAACTTTACCTGTTTGCACACATGGAATTTTGAAATACATAAATAAGTGGCCCCAAGAGTAATTTATGTCAGTATTAGCGCATTCATATGGTTGTCCAAGAGTGTGTCTTCATTAAGTGAAAAAAAAAAAAGTAGAGGAAAAGAAAAGAAAAGAAAAGAAAAGAAATATGCTACTTTAAGATCCACGACAACATTTGAATGGTTCTGGGATTCCTAGTATTCCCTTAAGCAACCTAAACATTATCATACTTTCTATGCATGATTATAATGTTCTCTCTCAAGGTATGCAGTGTTTTCAGTACTCTACACTTTCTCCCGGGATTGTTGTACTAGAATCTATGACTTTGATATATATTGTTTCTGAAAATATCCCATGTTCTTTACACCAAAGTTATGTTGGCTGTTAAACATATCTTGTGTAGGATGATTGCCTTCATATTAATTTTCTGGTATGAACTCTATATGATGTTGTGTATGTAGATGTCAGGTTTATTGCAACCCTCATCAGCACAAAATTGGCTAAGTTCCCAAGGTAGTTCGTCAAGTCTTATTGTGAAGAGAACCATCAGAGTAGACGTTCCTGTTGACAACTACCCTAATGTATGAATTAGCATTGTGTTTTGTGCGTTGTCTTTTTGTATGTTTCTTGATGAAATCTAATTGAACCTTTTTTTTTTTTTTGGATAGTATAACTTTGTCGGCCGCCTCCTTGGACCTAGGGGAAACTCTCTTAAGCGAGTGGAGGCAAGTACCGATTGTCGAGTTTTGATTAGAGGACGAGGTAGCATTAAGGATCCAGTTAAGGTAATTTACTATAAATTTTCATTTTCATGTTATGTTGTATGTCACGTTTTGGTTGTTAATCTATTATATTATGCAGGGAAAAATTAGAAATTCTATGTCTAAACTTTTAAGATGGTCACACTTTAGTCTTCTAACTTTTAATCGGATCAATTACACCCTCATTAAGAATGGTTGCAATGTCACTTTTCCATTTAAATAAATCAAATAACTTTTTTAACTATTTCTTTTAAGATTATTATTTTTACGGTGAAAATGTGTAGAAATCAGGCAAGGATGGAGAGAATTGTTGCAACCTAACTCCTATCTTTAAGTTTGGTAACCTTTCCATGAATTCTTTTTTTAATAAACACGAATGGAGGAAGGGAGAGATAGATACTCCACCCGTTTCTCCCCAGTTCTGTCTCTTGTATAACTTCTTCCCCCTATTTTTTATTTTCCCTGTCAATTCTCTTTGCCTCTCATGCCCCTATTCACCCTTTTTCTAACTTTATCTTCTTATTTATAAGACCTCCCATTTACCTCTCCTATTTCTTTAAACTTGTTGTATTTATTTGTTTTTGATAAATCACAAGAGAGTTTAATATTTAATAGAACTATTTGTTAATGAAATGACAATCTTTTTCATTTTTACTTCATTAAATCTCAATTTCAATTAATTCTTCAAAATTAATTTGGACATTTTTTGTATTTGAGTTGTTGCAAATCTTGTTTTATTATTTTCATTCTCGTCTCAAACCAATGATTTAAAGTTCTATGTCATACCTGCCTTTAGTATTGAGGAACAGAAACCTCATTTGACTTGTTCTTTGTACGTGACAAAGAACTTCATGATGAAATTTTGTTTTCATGATGTGGAAATTGAGTAGCTTAGATCATAATGGTTTATATATATATTTATATATAATTTTTATGTTTTCTTTAGGATGAGAGCATATTGAACAACACGGGTTGGCCTAGTTTCACTAAGGGTTGTGTAAATAATAAAGGGCTTTAGAGGAAATGAGTTCAAGTCATAGTAGCCACCACAAGTCTTAAGAGAACAATGGAAGCATTTGATTTCACTAGGGTTATGAATTTTTTGTTTACTATTATTATTACTACATAGAATAAGACCTGACAATACAAAAATGACGAACAAAAAACAGCCCAACAATGAATCATTAAATTTACACAAGACTAAATCTCTTCCCAAGACTTCTCCACATGATTTGATTTTAGAAATCAATTTGCAGAAAGATCGATGTAGCAAATTATGTTGGTTATATCATGGACAAGTAACATTCACTGAAGGTGTTTTTTCATAAGAAGAAAATTTCACTATCATATGAAGTTTACCAAAGAAGGGTCAAGGATACCTATTGCACTGATGTTTAGTGTAAGAACCGTTTCAACATGATTAACAGGAAGTACAAGAATGAGAAGGCCAGGGTTCAGGTTCCCATGGGGGGTTTTTCTTGTCTTGGTCGTCTTGATGAATTGACTGAACCTTCTGTGTCCATGAAGAAACCCTCCTCTCCTCCCAGGGCTCTTCCTTTGCTTTTTTTGGAAGATACCTCCCCCCCCCCCCCCCCCCCCCCCCCCCCCCCCCCCCCCCCCCCCCCCCCCCCCCCCCCCCCCCCCCCCCCCCCCCCCCCCCCCCCCCCCCCCCCCCCCCCCCCCCCCCCCCCCCCCCCCCCCCCCC
>NW_019268524.1:5596573-5602446 GCF_002738365.1 Cucurbita moschata
CCCCCCCCCCCCCCCCCCCCCCCACCCCACCCCACCCCACCCCACTGGGGCTGTCATTGCGATGTCTAAAAAAAAAACTTGTGGTGGCAATGGACAAGGGTTATTTTTCGAGGGATTACTTTGCTATGGCAGCTAGAGCTGCAACAATAGCACTGATGGAGGAAGATGAAGAGGAGACAGTGAGCAAAGAAAGACGTTAGGGGAAGGGATGAGTAGGTTGACAAGAGCAATTAAAAGGTTTTGGGAGGTGTATGAAAGAGTGGAGGTCGAGAAGATGCTGAAAATGGTGGAATTGGAGAAGCAAAGAATGCAATTTTCCAAGGAATTGGAGGTGCAATATATGCACATTTTTATGAGGACTCAGGTTCAGCTTGAGAGGATTAAGCGTGGAAAGAAGTCAACTCCCAATGATATCTAGGGGCAGTTGTGTGAAGGGAATAACAGGAATTTACATAAGAAGGGAGAGATTCCAATCCAAAGAGAGTTACAATAAACATCTCCACTTGGACAATAATGTAAAAAAGCTATAAGAATTGAAAGGTGTATGCATGATAAAGCTAGGAAGCTAATATATTAAAAAAAAAACTATCAACAATCTTTCCTTGTCATTGAAAATTCTCGAAAAAAACTACATCTGTAGGACTTTTTTTCTCTGTTGTGGAAGGATGACCTGACAAAGTTTGACAAAGAATACTTTCGGGATCCTTTGGAAGGACGGTCAACCAATTGGAAACGAGAGTGTCTGCTTCCAAAATCTGCAGCAAAGAAACAAGAGAAGGTTATGTGTTCTTGGGATCCAGCTTCCTTTCCTTATAGCAAAAGGAACAGCAATGTGGAGACAAAAAATGCATTGAATCATTTCGCATTGCAATAAATCAAAAAGTGTCGATAGCCTTGTGACTTAATCAAAGGTTTTCTTTTCTACCTGGGAAGTGGGTGACAAAAATGATATGGTATATGATCGTGAGGGAAAAAGCTATATTCATTTAAAACTTCAGAGAAGAAAGATGGTATAGACCAGAGAAAAGAATGCAAAGGCCAAAGGGGATTATTCCTCACCCAATAATATTCCAAAGAAGTGGTTAGTCTTGCCTCAATTGTAAAGTTTTAACAACCTAGTAAAACAGGATGAGAACAATACATAAAGCATTAGGTTCCAAAGGGAATTATTGAAGCCATTTTGTCAACAAGGCTGTATACTTGTTTTATATAGAAATCAAGCTTTCATCGAGAAAAATGAAAAAATACAAAGGACTTCCAATAAAGCAGTCGAAGGAAAGGAGCCCAACTGAAAAAGGGGCTCTAATCTAACAAAAGGAGACTTAAAGGATGATCACAAAATTCTTATGCACCCATGCTCGACGAAAAACATGAAACCTCACAAGAGACAAAACTTCCTCCCACAATCTTTCAAATTCCCCTATTGTTCCCTTCAAGCTATAGGCCCCAAAGAATAGCATAAACACCTGCAATTCACAACAAAATATCCCTTCTCATGAAAGGGGGAGTGAAGAGCAACTCCTCAACCATAGAAAAACAATGTCTGGACTGAACCCAAAATACACCACACGTTTGGGAAAAGAATAATGGAAGACCAACTAGGCAAATTGGCAACTCCCAATAATGTGATCAATATCCTATACCCAACCCACCTAATTCAATCAGTTTTGAGATGCCTCCCACTAATCATATGAATAACCCTCCCTCATTCACACCCTCCCCTTCTATCGAAATTCCCCCATGATCTTCTCCAACCTATTATTGAAAGTGGAATGAATCTTAAAAAGAGAGCAAAACAGAAGTATTTTGAACTCTCACTCAATATAGACTCGATAGAAATTTCCTTCTACCCCTCATGGATGAATGCCCTTTTTTAAGAGATTTTTTTAACCCTTTCTACAATTTAGTTTCATGAAGACAAACAATTGGTGTTATGACTAAGGACTAAAGTAGTGGGAAGACCCTACTTGTCCATCTGGCCAACTAGGACTTGATGGTGGCTGTTTATTATTTCATTTTCTAGTAATTTAAAACCCATTACCGTTGAATTTTTTTTTAAATCTTTTGGAAAGAAATAGAGATGGAGGCTTCCACCAAAGTTCAATTACTCTTCGCTTCAAAACTTGGGAATTCGGGAATTTGGTAAGCTTAGAAGAAAAGAAGTATGACCTGGTTGCTGTATCATGTAGTGTGTTTGAGAATTTCCCTTGGAACAAAATGGGAAATTCAATCTAGTACCTGTTGCTTGATCTCCTAGTCACTTATTGTCATGTGTAGGAGCTCAACTGCTGCTTGAGATATTTTTCATTTTGCTCATACCCGCATTATGTTGGAACAATTGACCGAAGTCACCACGTAATCTTGTGACCTTTCCCAAATGTTATATTCAGGTTATTTAGAGAGGAAAGATGGGGCACATATTCTTTAACTTACCTTCCTCAAGTTATTTTGCTCCGTTTGTTCTAGATCAGTGTGCCTCTTATTGAACCCATTTGTTCTAAAATCAATTTTTTTCTTGTATTAAATTGGGCGGACGGTCAAATTTCGCTTGGGTCAATGCTATCAAAATTTTGTTTAAGAATTTGGTTTGAAAGGAATTTTAAAGAGAAGTGAGAGACGAAGGTTCTAGATCTTGCTTATTCATTCTTAGCATCTACTAGGAGCTTATTGTTTTTTAATTCTTTCAAAATGTTATTCTAAATCCATATACTTTTTTGTATTATTCACGTTTTTATGACTATTGGGAGCTTTGTGATTGGTGTGGGTATGGGTGGTTTCCATATTTAACCTCCCATTCTGTGAGTTATCTTTATGAATTGATGCTAATTGTTATGAATCAACCACAAAATAGTTTAAATTTTGATTGAGTGGGGAAAACATTGTCTCTTTGCTTCACTCTCTCCCTCTCTATTCTTGCATGCTGACTTAGAGAACTTCAGAAGGATTCTTATATGTAGCACAGTCACGTCAGTTCTTGTCTTCAAGGGATATGAAATATCTTTGTTTAATCTTCTTCAGGCATAAATTGTATATATATAGTATGTATTGATGCTTTTTTTTTTTCTTTCTAAAATTTTTAAGCAGCTTATACGATTCTTTTTTCACCCTTATGCCTGGGAGTCTACATTTATTCTGTAATGTTAAAATATCAGAATCAAAATTCAGTATCTGATGAAGGTACCAAGTTTATTCCATTGTTTATGTCCCGTAGGAAGAAATGCTGAGAGGAAAACCAGGTTACGAGCATTTGAATGAGCCTCTCCACATTCTAGTTGAGGCAGAATTGCCAGTTGAAATTATTGATGCTCGCCTTATGCAGGCCCACGAGATTCTCGAGGACTTGCTCAAACCAATAGTGAGTATCTTATGAGATCTTTTATATCTCGTTTTTGAGTATGGTGTCTCATTTCTTTTTACCGATATCATTTCTTTTTTTTTTTTCTTTTTTTTTATTCTCTTCCTATTAAAATTATTTATCTAGGATGAATCTCACGACTTCTACAAGAAGCAACAGCTACGAGAGCTAGCTTTGCTCAATGGCACACTTCGTGAGGAGGGTTCTCCTATGTCTAGTTCTGTGTCTCCCTTCCACAATAGCCTCGGAATGAAGAGAGCGAAAACTAGGGGGTAAATGGAAATGCTTTTGGAAATCGTTTTCTAGTGTCCGGGGAGTAATCAGCAGTCCCATTCCAAGGTGTTGCCTGCAGCCAATGCCTCCAACTGCAATCGGGGCACTCGCACTCTTACGTGCAGGTTCTTGCTAAAATTTATATGGTGTGTTTATGTAATATTTGGAAGAGAAGGTAATGTAATGACATGGAAATGTCAGGCAGTTTAAGGATTACTAGTGATTGGGGAGGGGCTTGCTTCTACATATATTGCTTTAGCTGTTAATGTGTGCTATTTACTAGGCTTTTTCGTTATAAGGTTATGATGGGAGTTCTGATATTATGTAGGATGGTGGGTTCTTTTGGGACTTGCAAAAGAAGGGTTAAGAATTGTAAGGGAATGTTGATTTATTAAGTTGTTTTTTTTTTTTTTTGTTTCTTTTGGGAGTGTTTTTGTACTAGGAAGAGTAGAAATCTTCCCCTTCCCCCCGGGGGGAAAAACATTCTTTATTATTTCTTTCTTATATGATCTAGAGATTCAAAAGCTTTGGTCTACTATTTGCCCTCTAATATCGTACTATTATTAATTTCATTCTACTTCAAAATTTTTGCTTGAGCTGCAGTTTTGTATTATGGGATACTACAAGGTTTTATCTTTTAACTAATCTTCTATGTTAGTAGTTTTGAAAGAAGTTTGCTTTTAGGGTAGACGTTTTCGCGGTCAGGAACTTGGATTTATTGAGTTATGTTTAGATTGAAGATAATCTGTTGATAGGACAAACCAGACTGTCGGCTGCTACTCGAATGTCATTTTCATGCCAAGGTTTGAATGATTGAATCTTTGTGATTGAATTTCAAGTATTCTATGTAATGAAAATTGGACATGCTCATATCTAGGCTGACCAGGGGATATAACATGTATTGGACAAGCTGTATGTGAATGGGACAGTAAGGGGTGTAAATTGATGTTAGACTCTAAGCTTGCATTGCAAAGATCATAGGTGGTTTAATGAATATTATTTTTGGGATTAGGCTCTTTTCATATAACTTTGTTTCGTCACTATGGACAACACGAGTATTCACTTCGGTTGCACAAGTCGAACACTCCTTAAATTTAACTTTTTTTCAACTTGATGTGACCTCCTATACGATGAAATGTAGGCACAAATTTGGAACCATGAGCTTCATACAAAAATTATAGCTTTTCATAGTCTGGAAGAAGAAGTAAATGCATGATTATTATTATTGTTGTTATTATTACCTCTATTTCTCCAACCTCCCCTTCTCTCCCACTTAGAGCCTAGAGGGCTGTGAGAGCTCTACAGTTGCATATTACTATTATTATTGTTGTTGTTACTATTTAAGGAAAAAAAAAAGATGGACCTTTGCCACAATAGGTCCTGAAAATAATTTGATGGCAGTTGTTTTTATGGTGAAATTGTAATTATTTTTGGTACTAACACACCTTACTTGTTGTATCATTCTTCAGGGCCCAAAATGCTGCCTCCAAAATTAGATCAATGGAGCCAAGAAAGAGCCAATTGTAAGGTTTCTTCCTCCCAATTATTCTTACCTTCTTTGTTCAAAAGATTCCAATAATCCTATCATTTTCGTTCAATAATTATGATATATATATATATATATATATATATAAAATAACTAAGAAAACCCAACTAAGGATTATAGAACAATTTAAACTTAATATCCTTTTTCTAAAATATCTGTAAAATTATTTAAAAAAAGGGATAAATAGGGAAGGAAATATGGAAGTTTACTGGTAAAATGTTAAAATTGGAATAGAAGAAGAAAATAATGGGTTGCAGAGGAAGAGGCCAAGGAAGGTAATGAATGAAGCGTTTATGTCCAAAAAAAAAAGGGAGAATCAATGGTTGGAATAATGATTACTCATATAATATTATCCCCAACACCTCTCACCTTCCATCCCATCCCTTTCACTTTCTCAGATACGTTCGAGTGCAAAAGACTTTAATAATTAGAAATTACGGCTCTCTACAATAATACGATAATTGTCTATTTTAAACCAAACAAACCCTAAAAAATCTGGAGGTAAGAAATGAAAAGGGAAGCCTTTGAAAGGGATAGGAAATGGTAGGGTTTAGGGCATGTTGTCCTACGTGACCAGTGGCAGAGGCGTAGAGGAGGCAGAGTATAGGTACAATTATATGCCCATTATGCAACTCTCTACATTTAATGCCCTCTCTCTCTCTCTCTCTCTCTCTTCTCTCTCTCTCTCTCTCTCTCTCT
>NW_019268524.1:5603469-5613566 GCF_002738365.1 Cucurbita moschata
TCTCTCTCTCTCTCTCTCTCTCTCTCTCTCTCTCCTCCAATTAAAAAAATAAAGAAAAAGGCCCTTCTTTTGGGAACCCTTCGACTGGAGGCAGAAAGAACGTTAACGACATGTCGCTTTTAACCCACACGAACCCCCACCCCCATATACTCCAATGGCTATCCAACAAATCCAAGAACCCAACCTCTTACTTTTCTTCTTTTTTACTGCCCCTTTTCTTCTTTTTTACTGCCCCTTTTCCTCTTTTTACTTCTCTTTTCACTGCCTCTTTGGATACCTTCCCCTAGTAAGTAAAAGTCCAAAAAAGACAATACGTGCTAACGGTGTGCTTGGACCATTACAGTTTGTTTGAGAAAAAATGTGAGTAAAAAAAGTGGATAATAAAGGGTCGTTTAAAAAAGTTAGATAGATAGGACACATTAACGATACATTATTTTTAGCTTGGTCATCTAATTTATTTATCTAGAAGTTCAAGAACTCTAAAATGTACGACCCACGCAAAGATTATCGTATTTAATTAAGAGAATGAGTTTCCTTAAGGTATAATGATCGGAGCACTGTCTCAAAGAGAGACTCGGTGAAATATACATGTCTATGAAGATATCGACTACCTACACCAGAAAGATCTTATGAAGCTTCACTACTTGGGTGGAGAGCGAAGAAGGCTTCCTTTTGAGATGCACTATTGTAGTATGTTAATTCAAGAAGCATTAAAGAAAACTCGTTGAATAAAACTTTAAAAGAAAATTTACTTTCTTTTTTCGAAAGTGTTGATCGTTAGGATTACGAGGGTTAAACATATAATATATCATATTTATACATAGTAAGATAATCTACTGATTTACTTGTTTGTTACGATGGATAAAGGAGAATCTATGATTTCCTACGTCTATAAATACGTGAGGTCGTGACCCATATAGGTCACAGTGCCATTCAACCTAACAACGAGAACTCTAACTGAATATACCCTAATTTATTAATCGAAAAAGTGGACAAACAAAGAAGATGTATACATATTAATGAAAAATTTGAAAGTAAAGTGTATGAAGATGCATCACATAAACACACCATCACCCACCACCTTCCTTACCTATTAATTCTTCAAATTAAGTGGGAAAAAACAATTATATATATATATATATTTTTTAAAGGACACGTGGCAACAGCTAATAAATTTGACTTTCGGAGGTACCTTTTGTTTTTGTTACGACAACAAAAACGCTGTCGGTCACGATTTTGTGTCGGCGCTTCTCTTTGTACGCTAACTTGTACTTTCCTCCCTTCATTTAATTTCTTTTTTTTTTTTCCTGTTTTTTAATTTTAATTCCCCTAATTAAACTATTAATCCTATGTTTATTAATTATCGATGGATCAAGAGATTAAAGGTTCGAGTTTTCATTTTTACTCGTTGAAATGTGAATTTAAACATTAAAAAATAATAATAATATAAACGTCTTAAACGTTACGCTATATGTTCGTGTTTATAAACATCTTAAATCTAAAGAGTATAAGAATGTACAAGTTTGAATTGTCTGAGCTAATGTTAGTCAAAGTCAAGTCATGTTCGTTAGCTCGAGGAGGAGGAAGAACCTTCTAACACGAGTCAAAACAAAAAAAAAAATTAATGTTCCTAACCTAATATAGTAACCATCGTGAATTAGCCTAAGAAATTTATTAATATAATAAAAGAATTGAAACGAAGGAATGAGTTCAATTCATGGTAGATACCTACTTAAAATTTAATATTTTACGTATTAATAATATGATCTCAACATTCCAGCCTTTGAACAAATCGAGGGGTACCGAGCCTCGTTTAAGTAGTTATTTATTGGTCAATTCTTAGATATCCTAAGAGGTTAACGTTTATCTAGATCAACTCGTCTTATATCTGATGTGCCCTTAATTCAATAGAGTTTAATCTTGGATCACATAATTGTGAGAAAATCGTCTTATCTAATAAAGTAATCTTTATAATACATATCGCATTTTTAAAATAACAATGCTCGTTATTTTCTGTCTAAACTAAAGGATCCTCCACAAATCTATTGTACGGACCCATACCCATGATGTAATAGCAAAAAATAAATAAATAAATAAACAAATAAAAATAATTATAATATGGTAGTTAAAATAATAATAATAAATAAATAAAAACAACATTTCCCCACTCCTCTCTACTAACCTCTCATCCCTTTCCACAATTATCTCTCCTCGACCCATCTTTAAAATCCTATCTTCTTAACCCAACTGCAAAAAAAAAAAACAATAAATAAATAAATAAAAACAACAATGTCAGATTTGAGAAGTAAAATAGCTTTCAACAGATTGCATGGTCAGTTATTACGGTAAAATCCTATCTGAGATTTCCTTTTCCTTTGTAGTGATCGTTATAACAAATTAATTTAGGATCAAATCTTCTTTCCTATCTTACTAATAATCAGATCCCATATACAATTATTAGATTTTTGTTAGCATTTTAGTTATACGAAATAAAGTTATAAGGTTAGATTCAATAAAATTTTAGGTGACAAAAAAATGAGAGAGAGGGGGAGATTGAGGAAAGATTTGTTAAACAGTATTTATCAAGTGAGCTACTTTCAATTTTGTCTAACAGAAAACATCACAATTTTTATCAGAGGGAAGTGAACTCCTTTAAATTTTGTCTAACAAAAAAGATCAAAATTTACTATGGGCAAGGTAAATTTAGGGAAATAATTTTATAGAGTTCAAACTTGAAACTGATGTCATGAGCTCATATAGGTTGACTCGGATTTCAAAAGACGGAATCGAACTTTCATTAAATATATATTTGTGACAATGACTTAAGCGAGCCAGGTAAGTGACCTTACTATCGGCATGGTTATATTTGATGTTGACACGTGCCCTATGGTTTTGTACGTGTCATATATATTGATATGTGTGAATTGTCTATGGATCGATATGCTTCCTATATGTTATGTTATAATATGTGGTTTGTATGATAATAATTATGGTACGATGTGCTCAAGGATATGTTTGAGATAGAGTAGAGAAGGATGCACAAAATGAAATGTAACAATAGGAGTAAGATACGTTCATGAAACGTTAAAGTTAAGTTACATACCGGAGTGCTATGGATAGGAGAGATTGATGAAAGAATACGGTTAGGTTATGGGTAGAAAGGGATAGGTTTGTGATAGATTGATAGAACGATAGCGTTAGGGTACGTTCTTGTGATGATATAACTAAGGTACGTCACGTAATGATATGTCTGTGATAGATATAAGAACGTTAAGACTATGGTAAGTTAGAGAACGATATGACTATGAAGTGTTTACGATATGACTTGGTTATGATATGATACATTGTATGCTAGATTATTGTGCTTAAGTACGAAATCATGTGAACGTGAATGTATGTTATTTATGTTGCTTAGTTGATGTGATATGAATGCATGTGACGATGTGTGGCCCTTGTACGATTATGGCTTGTTGTATGAGTATTGAAATGTAACTGAATGAATTGTATGACATGAAATACGGAAAATTGTATGATACATAACCCCACTAGGAATATGTATGATATGTAATGAAATGAGAATGACATGTAAGCATGAAAACGTGACACGGGGTTATGTTCATTAAATGATGACTGTAGGACTAGTGGGACCTCATGCATATTGTGTGATCATGCATTTGGGGGATAGCCCTATCCCATCACGAGGGTACAGACGCATACATCCAAATGGCAGGACAACGATCGTTATGCCCTGCATAGCGCTGTCGTGACGGTTTTAGTTTTAACGGGTCCCGTTGGGCCCCTAGAGCATGCCCACCGACTAGGGACAGTAGCCCAGCGGTGTGCGAACTAGCTGGTGAGCCCATACTCGCATGTATGGGCTGCGTGTAGAGTATATGGTACACGTCCATGATTACCTGTTAGGATTACACCGTAGGGAAAACGAAACGAAACGAAATGAAATGAAACGAAACGAAACGAAAGATATGTCCCATCATTTCATTGCATGTGATTGTTGCATTTAACCCCAATAGTGGGGTCACTTACTGAGTATTTCTTTAAATACTCAAGTCATGTGCTACTACATTTTTCAGGTTAAGGCAAAGCATTCCTGTACTGCTGACGACGACATCGCAACTCGAGATCATGGCACATGCATAGGATAGTGGTATTAATTTTCTTAGACTTAGGATAGAATAGGATGTTTTAAACTTAAACGCTTATTTATTTTATTTCGAGTTTTTTGTTGTGTCGTTTTAAAGATATTTTCGAAACACGTAAGTCCATGGCTGTGTTTTAAGTTAAAAGTTATGTTTTATGGAATTTAAATGAAGTCGTCCACATTCAATGTTTATGATACGTATACAGTAGCAACCTTAAACTAATTAGAAAATTTTGGGTCGTTACACATGATTTGAATCGCGATTCGAAATTCGAATTCGACACTTGACGACCCAACATTCCCCTATGACATGATCACATTACCTATTTCTCGTATTTAAGCGTGAAGACTATCTCCACATATCAACACAAGTCCTTTCAACATATTTTACCTTCACTCACATGCATTCTCAGAAAATTCATAAGAGGTCACCTAATATAGAATTACTCCAAGTAAAACACGCTTAACTATGAAATTCTTATGATTGAGCCACTGAAACGGGAGGTGCACGTTGTTCGTATAGGTAGTAACTTTCAATTCTTTCAAGTCTTTCTTAGTTATCCTATTCTTAGGATCGTTCGCATTCGAATGTGGTCTCATTTCCTTGAGTGTCACATTTACGATTCAATCAATATTTTCGGGTCATATTACCCATTTGAAACTCGCTTCTCTCTCCTTTACCGTGTCGCACGATACCCATAATTTAGTTCATTACGATGTTCGAGAATGGAACATTTGAGAAATATACCTAACAAATTGGATCCAAAGCAAACTTTTGGAAACATAAAGAAGCAATGTCACAAGAGTATACACAACTTGCATGTGACCACATTCGTAACAAAAACTTTATTAATGGGAAAAATAATAAACAAATAATTCACTTTTAGCCCCACCAAAATATTTATTTAAAAAAAACCCAAATAAATAATTATTTATTTATTTTTGTTTATAATTATAGTGGCAGATTGCGTTTTGGGGTAAAAAGGCAGATGAAGAAACGGTTGGATTATTCAAATCAGCAACCACGTGATTCTTTTAAAATATGCCAAAATATCTGGGTCAATTTGGAATTTCATAAACTTATGGGCATATACTGTTAAATTATTTATATTTGGGGGGTTTTAAGAAAATAAATACTTAATTACTAGAAGTTGACGTTGACCCTGCCCCTATTTCGACATTCCCATTCCTGGAGCCCGACAAACATGTATATTATACATAATAATAATAATAATAATAATAATAATAATAATAATAATAATAATAATACTAATAATAATAATAATAATAATAATAATAATAATAATAATAATAAATTTTTTAATTGAAAAATTAATATTTCACGTGATAATCATATACGACTTGATTTTAATTTCGAGTGATATGTGAAATAATGTTTGTGAGGAATTGTGTTTGATTTATATGGGTGAAAATGAATTTTGTAGTCGATTCATTGTGTCTATCATTTTTTAACTTGAAAATAATTCTAGTCAGGACTCGTCCAATTGGGTCGAGAAGAACTTGTTTTATAATTAAATCATAATCAAATTATTCATTAGAAAATCGATGATACTTACCGTATAATATAAATTATAGTGGTAAAATGAGCGTTTGTGCACGACTTGAAAAGGTTAAGTTGTTTGTAATTATTAGAAATAAAAGTGAAGGGAGGGTGAGAGGTAGGCCCAGTAGGTTTGACCACGAAGCGACATTCTTCTTCAGTCGTATTGACCACGTAACTGCACAAAGCCTTACATCCTTTACTCACACTAGAGGCATGTACGGGTCGAGTTGAAAAAAATCTTTAGAATAAATATAAAATTTTGAATTTGGTAATCCGAACCGCCCGAATAAAGTTCACAACTCAACCCAACTGTGATATTAAGTTAAGTTGTTTATTATTATTATTTAAAAAAAATACTATTAATAACTAAAATTTTATAAATCTCAAATATCTACCATTCACAAGTCTCACCATATCATTTACCTCGAACATTAAATATTCTTAATTCATGATGATTTAAGGGCACAGTTTAATTGTAACTTTATTTTTCTGGTTAGTTGAGTTGACCTTCTAAAAATTCAATTCTACCTAATTAGTTGAGTTTGTACATAAACTAGAATTTTGACTGTAACTCTATTTTTCTGGTCAGTTGAGTTGACTTTCCAAAAATTCAACTTAACATAAACAGAATTTTTTTTAACCAAAACTAATCTTTTATAATTTTAATTCTAACCAAAACTAATCTTTTATAATTTTGGTCGAGTAATATGACTTAATTAAGTTCAAGTCATAAAAGATCTGTAGAGTTAGACTTAATTTAAAGGCAATTTTTGAAAAGTGTTTAAAAAGATAAATAATATAAATATTTTTTTAAACAAAATTAATGGGTATTTATTAAAAAAAAATAGTTTATATCACTTTTTTTATATTAAAAATAAAGAAATTAAATGAAATGACCATTAAAAAAAAATACAAGAATTGGTTTTTTTTTTTTTTTTTAAATTATAAAGAAACTGTAAATTTAAATAAAAAAATGGAAGAAGAAAATAAAATATAGTTAAAAAAAAAAAAAAACTGACCATGCAAACCTACAATCCCATTAGTTTGTCTTTTCTGAAAACGACATTTCTACCGACGCCGGCGGAAGCCATGGTCGGCGTTTTTTTAGGTTACACATTATTTGAGTCAGGACAATTCAAGATCAAAATTCATTAAATTTCTGTACGGTATCGTTTTAGACCGAGATGACAGTTGAATAAACAAATTTACTTTTAATTTAATTGTATTTAAATTTGTTCAAACAATGTTTTAAACGGATTTTAATCTTTATTTTTCTGAGTTATAAAATATTAAATTAAATAGTTTATTATATTCGTGAAAGAGAGAACGTAAAATTAAAATAATTCTAAATTGTAGATTTAAAAAATAACATAATAACATGCAAATTATTGTGAAGAAGATAATATTAAATATATAATTTAAAATAATTAAATCAATCAAATCAACAAAGTCAACAGACTGCAATTGACCTCACATATTGTCCACTGTATTAAAAGATTAGAAAATAATTTAATTAAATAGAAATTAGGTCAAATTAAGAATTTTGTCCCTATCATTTAATTTCAACTCCCTACTTTTCATTTATTTTTTATATTTGAGTTTCATATTTCTAATATTAAAAATTTTCCCATATATATATATATATATATACACACATATGTACAGATATACATATATATATATACACACACACATAGTTCTCCACTCTCTCTGGCCTGATAGTGACATAATTTACGATTGAATCATAAGCAAATATCATTAGAATGTATAATATGTACAACGTGGGTCATCAAAGGGACCTTCCAACCACGATTTCTACAAATGTAAATTTCATGTTTAACTATGCAAATGAATAGTTAACGTAACAGCCCAAATATTGTTCGCTTTAGCCCGTTACAAATCGTCGTCAGCCTCACGGTTTAAAAATGCATCTACATGAGAGGTTTCCACACCTTTATAAGAAACGTTTCGTTCCCTTCTCCAACCGACGTTGGATCTCACAGCTAATTTCCTTTACGAACGTCACGAGCATTAATAGAAGCTACGCCATTTACTTTTGTAATTAGCTAAACGATGACGGACGAGTTATATTTAGTTATTAAATAGGAATTAAAATATGAAGGCTTGAACATTGAACTTAAGATTAATAACGTCACTGTTTAATCAAAGCTATGACATTTATTATTGTAATAAGTGCATCCACAAGCCTAGCTCGTCACCCACTTGGCGTTGCCCTCCATTTTTTACCTAATTAAAATAAATTTTCTTTTTTTAAAATTAATTAAAATAAGGATTTAATAATATTCTAAAACTAAAAAAAAAAAACGTTTATTTTAATTTATTATATATATTACTTTTAATTATTTATTTTAAAATATATATATTTTTTTAGCGCAGATGTTTATTATATTATTTAATTTTAAGTGCGAATTAAAATAATATTTAAATCTTTTAGAATATTAACTTTTACTTTTTCTAAATGATATTTAAATTTATGTTAAATCGTATATCGAATATATTCTTATATATAAGGGTTAAATTCAGACTTATTTATGTATTTTAAAATTAAATAAAAAACGTGCCAATTAATATTTTTTAAATCGAATTTTTAATTAAAAAAATAGAAACTTTTTTAATTCGATTTTTTCTTATTTATTACTGTTTTGTGTAAGTGCCACATCAGTATTTAGTTTTTAAAAATTTATTTTAATATATTAGAATGAAAATTTGAATATTTGAAGGGTTTTATTAATTATTTCAAATTAAAAAATTCATATACTAAAATAATATTAACATTAAAAAATAAAGTATTTAAATCTTGCCGACAAATATTATGTACATAAAAAAAGGTGATATTGTTCGCTTGACTTTTTTATATTTAAATTAAAAAATGAATTTTGGGGAAAAAAGAGAGTGATAATTCTTTTTGTTAAATTAAAATTTTCAAAATGTTTTAGAATCTTCAAATTTTATGGTCGCCTTTATACATGTGATGGTTTTCTTTTCATAGATCTACAAATATTTTGACAATTTCAAATAAAAAATATTTTATTTTACCAAAAATTATTTAAAATTGAGACTACATAAAAATTTTAATTTAATGTTTAATAAATTCGTAATTTTGAAACGCGGAATATATTCGTTATTTTTTAATTTAAAAAATCTTTAAGTTGAGTATTGTTATTTCAATTAAATTAGAAACTAAATATTACGTAAAAGTTCTTAGTTTAAAAAATTTATAGATATTTTTTTATTTTAAAATATTTATTATGCATTTTATAAATAAAATTATAAAATAATATTTAAGCCTTTGGAGTCAGCATCTTTTTTGGCACATCGTCTCATGTCTACTCCCTTTGGAGAAGGGTGAGAAAACTGACATCATCTAGTATCTGGCTCTGATACCATTTGTAACAGCTCTCAAGACTTTAAAACGGGGTCTGTGTGGAAAGGTTTTCACACTTTATAAAAAAATTTATTAATTTGTTACTTAAAAAAACACATTTGGTTATTTTCAATATTTTTAAAATTAAAAAATTAGACTACTAAATATTTATATTTCTACAAAAACTTAAACGTGAACATGAGAATAAGAATAATACCAACCGACCATTTAGGGAAAAATTATTAATTTTTTTAATAGTTATTGATTGTAAATTTTAAAATACATTTATTTCTAATAACCATTAAATATAAATTAATTTTATTTTTTTATTTTTTTATTTTTTCGTACAATTAATTGGAAATAAAGGGAAAAAGAAAAACAGGGTTAGAGATGGAAGCTCGAGAGTTCCAATGTAAGCAGGCTTTCGTAGGGTCCCCCTGGCTACTATTATTTATTCTATTTTATTTTATTTTTCTATTTTTTTTAAATTATAATAAAAAGTAAAACAAGAAAAAAAAAAAAGAAGAGAGAGTTGAGCCGCGCATTTCCAAACTCACACAACTCGTACCATTTTTAACCAACAAAACCCCACACCCACACCTTCTTCTTTAATTCTTCATTTTTCACCTTCCTCTCCACCAAATTTCATCGCTCTTCTCTCCAGAAAATTCCTCTCAACAGCAACAACAACAATCTCAGCACCTTCATCTCTGCTCTTCAATCTTCATATTCTGTTTCCTCTGCTGCTGTTGCTTGCTGCTTTCATCACCGTTGCTTTGACAGATTCCTCTTGTCTCGATCGATGTTGTTTTCTCTTCCTCTTCTCAGGCTATCATCGGCTTCTGTGCTTAGGATTTTTTCATGAGGTGTGTTTTTTCTACTGTTTTTCTGACTCTCTGATTCTCTAATTCAGCTCTGTATTCTCTGTTTTTTTTTTTTTTTTTTTTTTTTTTTTTTTTTTTTTTTTTTTTTTTTTTTTTTTTTTTTTT
>NW_019268524.1:5613897-5644193 GCF_002738365.1 Cucurbita moschata
TTTTTTTTTTTTTTTTTTTTTTTGTTTGGTGTTTTTGGTTTTACTGTTTTCTGTGGATTTGATTCGAGATCCGAGCGGTGTTCACCGGCATTGTCGATTTTCAATGTGTTTCTGGCTCTCCTTGCGTGTTTTTGGTTCGCGGAAAGGAAATTGATAGTTGTTATGAAGAGATTCCTCTTCATGACTGTCACTGTTTTTAATGTGTTCCGGAATTCTCGGTTCAAGCTTGAGTTTAATGAACATTTTTGGATTCGGCTTTGGATTTCGTTTATTTTTGTTCGTCCGTTTTCGTTATGCAGAAGAAGATGACGCTTCTTCTTCTTCTTCTTCTCTTATCTCTCTATCTCTCTCTTCTTTTTATATTCCCGATAATTAGACAAATGAGCCGCTGCAAGGTTGAAAATGTTTTTCGATTTGATATTGATGAAGTTTCTTGAGAAATCAGGTTTCTAGAGTTGATTTCTGTTTGGATCTGTCTTTAATGCTAGTTTCTGAGCCCACCGACTTCCTTCACTCGCTTGAAGTGATTGGTATTCTGTCTTTCTCCCGATATTTTGTAGTTGCTCGAGGAAGACTGCAGAAAACTAATCCTTGGCATATGGCCTTGGGACGTTTTCATCAAATGGAGTTGTTAATACTCTTTCTTGCTCCTTGATCTTGAGTATGCTGCCCGAAGAGTTTCCGAATCTTTAATTTTCTCTCTAAAGCCCTTGAATCAGTTGCTCATTGACTTTTGCAGAGTAGGAGGGATTCGGAATGGTAGTTTTGCGTGCTGTATGTTGTTAGCTATTTCCGATTATTCAGCCAAAATAGAATCTTAATGCTTCACACCTAAGAAATCAACTTCATTTTCTATGCTTCAATTACTCGTCTTTATATAATTAATATAGCAGTTTCCATCTTTTGTCTTCTTTCCTACAACAATAGGTTGACGTGTCCGTGCGGAACTTTTCCAGTGGGTTTGGCGTAGTCTTCAAAGCCATTTACCTTTCACACATCGTCCGGGGATTGAAATGTTAGGTATGTTGTGTAGTTTATTGGCATAAAATGAGAAAGAGCTTTACGTGTATGATGCATGAGTGATCGAGCATTAGTCTTAAGGTGCTACAATGTTGAGACAATTCTTGATGGATGGACTCAATTTATTTTCCAAGTTGTAAATTTTTTGTTCATCGTTCTATTTGTATTTAATTAGAAATAATTATAACGACTTTTCCTTACTTCCTCACTTCAAGGCTTTGAAGGTCCTGGAACTAGTGATGAAATTAGAGAGAGCTTTGAGAATTCTGAAGATGAGAGGCGACTGTTCAAAATTGGAAACCTCAAGAAAAAGGCAATAAATGCTTCAAATAAATTCACTCACTCTCTCAAGAAGAGAGGAAAGAGGAAAATTGACTACAGGGTTCCTTCAGTATCCATAGAGGATGTACGAGATGCAAAAGAGGAAAGTGCAGTTTATGAATTGCATCAAAAACTTCTTGAGAGGAATTTGCTGCCCAGTAGGCTTGATGATTATCATACTTTACTGAGGTCTGTGCATTTTCTGGAAGCATTCTGCTTCATAAAACAAAATATCTGCAGTTCATGCAACCTTTTTTTTGTGAGTCATTACAAGTATCCTCATTCTATTTGTTATTTTCTGCAGATTTTTGAAAGCTAGAGAATTTAACATGGAAAAGACAATCCGGATGTGGGAAGAAATGCTTAACTGGAGAAAGGAATTTGGAACTGATACTATTTTAGAGGTAATTTATGTATACATCCCAGTGGTCCTCTAAAATAAGCTCCAGTCCTGCCTTGAGAGTTATTTTCCCTGTTAACATATCATCATCATCTTCATCATTTGCAATCTGCTGCGTAATCAACATCCAATCATGAAAGTGCATAATGTAGTTGGATAACTTGCCAGTTTTGGAGCTTTAATATATTAGTGGAGTGATTCATCTGCAGGATTTTGAATTTGAAGAGCTTGAAGAGGTGTTGCAATATTATCCTCAGGGATATCATGGTGTTGATAAAGAAGGCAGGCCAGTTTACATAGAGAGGCTTGGCAAAGCCCATCCAAGTAGGCTCATGAATATCACCACGATAGATAGATACTTGAAGTACCATGTGCAAGAATTTGAAAGGGCACTGCATGAAAAGTTCCCTGCCTGTACAATTGCGTCTAAGAGAAGAATCTGTTCAACAACAACAATATTGGATGTGCAGGGCTTGGTACGATGAAAACTGTCTTGAAAGTTTTATATATTCAGTTTGCTCGAAATATAATCTTATACACGATCACACTATTGTCTCCGATAATGATGGAGATGTTACTTCCATATTGGGTGATCAAATTAATAGGACTACACAATTTTATTGAAAAATATCGAAACTTTTCTTAGAGTTGATTTTTCTGGTATGAAACTTGAAAATCATTGATCCAACATTATTTATCGGGTAAATTACGTAACTGAAGTCCTTAGATTTGGAGCCACAATCAAGCAGAGTTTGCTTCTATATCTTTGGCCTTCAAGAAAATACAAATATATTGATCTTACACATTTGCATACATGTACATGGTCGTAATAGTATTATCGATTATGACATGAAAACCATCCATTTCTCCAACATTGGCATCTTAGGATGGACAATGTCAATTGATTAATGTTAAATTTATTGAAGTTTGATTTTAATGTTCCTAATATTTTGAGTCCAGGGCATGAAAAATTTCTCCCGCACTGCTGCAAATCTCTTAGCTGCTATAACAAAGACAGACAGTAATTATTATCCTGAGGTATCCAATTCCTTCCAAGCATAAACATATTTGATCATTTTCTCATGTGTTTCATTCTCTTTTCACTTGTATCTTTCAGACGTTACATCGAACATATATTGTGAATGCTGGTTCTGGTTTTAAGAAGATTCTCTGGCCTGCTGCTCAGAAATTTATTGATATGAAGACTGTTGCAAAGATCCAGGTATAGATGTGGTATGCACAAGTTACATGCACTTCCTTTTCCTCATGCTGGATTAATTATCGAGTTCAAATTTCAGGTTCTTGAACCCAAATCAATAGGAAAGCTACTTGAAGTCATTGCCTCAGAGTATGGCCTCCATTTCCACTCTTTATTTGTATGTTCATATACTTTATTTACTTTGTTGAGACTGTTTTTGTTTCAGTCAGTTGCCAGATTTCTTAGGTGGTTCGTGTACATGTAGTGGTGTTGAAGGAGGGTGCCTTAGATCTAATAAGGGTCCGTGGAATGATCCCGATATTATGAAGGTGGCTTTTCATCATGTTTCAAATATAGTCCGACTCAATTCTTCAGCATGTATAATTAACCTAGTCCTGTGTTTCTAGGTTGTGCATAATTTAGGAGCCAACTTTGTAAGGCAAGGCACAAGAGTGCCCAAGAATGACGCAAAATTTCACTCTCGTGCTCAAATACCTTCACTGAAGGTAAGTGTTAGTTTGATCAGATGCAGTTTGAATATTGTATATTATTGCATGCTGTCATTATGATGCATATTGATATGCATATTTCTCTTCCATTAGGGAAGTAATGATATATCATTAGCGGATTCAGGATCAGATATTGATGACTCGTACGCTCCACTGGAGCGAGCTAGCTCTATGATTCCTTGTTTGGCCCCAGTTCACGAAGAAGTAAGTCTGGAAGTATGTAGCACATGGTTTGTGAAAATGTATTGTATGTGTATGCAAAAATGTCAGCAACATTGTTTAAAAGGTTCGTATTTTTTCAGCTAAGGGCAGCAGATCCTAGTGCTTACTACAGTTGTGATGATGACTTCCTACCTGCTAGGACAGTAAGTGAAAGTGATCAAAGAGTTAGAGGTCCTCTGGGTACATCTCTTGAAATAATGGATAATGGGAATTTTTCTAGCAAAGTGGCATCAAACATAGAAGGTACTGAATGTACTTTATTTTCACTCTAATGTGTGGTAACTCAGAATATTTACGGCTCACCTGGCGTGTGGCACCGGGAAAGTAGAACCATATGCATAATTTTCTACTTACCCTTGGAAAGGTTTTGCATTTCCAAGTTATGCAAATTGTATTTGTTCGTTGGTCAGATTTTTCTTTCCCCATCTCATATTTTTCTTTTATTCACCTCGCTTCTCAGGTACTATAGCAAATGAGAATGGAATTCTGAAGCAAAAACTTGAGAAAAGAAACCTTCATTTTGTGGGGAGAGGTCTTCTATCATTCTGGATTAGATTGGTAGAACTTGTCCGCAGTTTACAATTTCAGTTTTGGAAAAGACAGAGCAATATATATCCTTCTAACACAGAACAATACATTGCAAACAACAATGCTGCTGCAATTCAAACAATGAACAAAGAAGATTATGTTGGTCCATGCTTACAACGTCTCGAGAGGCTTGAAAAAATCTTTGTAGAGCTGAGCAACAAGCCTGCTAAGATTCCTCTGGAAAAAGAGCATTTGCTTACTGAATCTTTGGACAGAATCAAGTCGGTTGAATTTGACCTGGAGAAAACGAAAAGAGTGAGCTTTTCTTTGTTTGTTTAATTAATTAGTAAGATGAGCGGTCTTCTGATCGATTCTTGTAGCTTAGCTTAGCATTTTCATTCACTTCATTGGTTCAGGCAATTCACGCTACTGTCTTGAAGCAACTTGAGACGGGGGAGCTGCTGGAGAAATTACGGGAGTCCCAATGTCAAGTAAGTAGCTTTTAAAAACACAGGCCACATCTTATTTGTTATTATTTCATTATTATCTATATTTTGTTTTCTTATATAATTTCAGAATCATTTTTTGAAATATTAGTTTTGACTTTTGAAAATCTAAATAAAAACAGTGTAAAAGCATTATCTTTCTTCGTGCCCATTTCACATCCAGAAATCTTGAACTACAATAATACCAACTTGGAAATTTTCAAACATTGTGAAAAGGATATGAGAGGCCTCAATTCAAATGGGGTCCTATTGTAGAAAAATTCTCATCCATTAATAAAGTAAACTATTAAGGCTTCCACTGATGAACATTTGATTTCTGGTTTACTTTTTTGAGAATAAAGCTGTTTTTTACTTTTTAAAAAATCAGGCTTGTAAATACTACTTTAAAAGATTTATGAACTTTTTTTTTTCTTTTGGAGTTTGTCTAAAATCTCTAATGTGTTTTTTTAAAAATTGTACAATATATCAAATAAATTGCAGCGAAGCTAGGGTAGTTTTTGAAAAGAGAAAATGAAAAAGGAAAGTCTGGTTTAATAAACCATCTAGTATTTAAAAATTAAGAATACAAATATAACTTCCTCTTATTTCTAGGTTCTTTGCTTTATATCTACCCCATGAAAGTGTTTCTAAAATCCAAGTTTGAAAACTAAAGAAAGTAATTCTTAGTAACTTCTAAATTTAGCTTAGAATTCAAATGTTTGTTTTAAGTGTGAAGATCATAATAAAGAATTTATGATAAGTAGATTTTTTAAAACCGAAAACTAGGAGTGAAGGCTCCATTTGATTTGTTTCTCTCCTTATTTCTCTATATTGAATTTCATTTTTTTTTAGTGAAAACATTTGATTTTTTAAGCAAAATTCATTCCTAAAACAAAAATAACTTTTTGAAAATTATTCTGTTGTTTTTTAAAACATGGCTCGGTTTTTTGAAACATGTGTAAAAAGTATATAAGTAGTATTCTTAGACTTAATATTCATAAACTGAATCTAAAATTATTGTGAAACCAAGTGTGTACAAGTTGTTCTGTATCATGTGTCATTACTAAAAATTCTAACCCTGATATAACCCTTATACATGCAGCAGAGAAGATTTTTGTGTTAGATTACAAAAAGTACAAAAAGGTGAAGAAATGAAAAATGGTTACACAGAAGCAAGAGCAAAGACAAGCACGTGGAGTGACAACAAAACCCAATGGACAATGGCTGGCGGCAATAGAAACGAGAGATGTAGAGAGGAGGCAAACCAAAAACAGATAAATGCATATACGTGTACACTTTCACCCTTTGTTTGGTTGGATCACCTCTGTCTTTGTTCTTTCTTTCTTCCAATATATATATATATATATATGAAAAAAGAAATATATAATTTTGGAGGTGTTTACAGACAAGGCTGACAAAATGTATAAAAAAAGCTGGCTAATGTTTCCCATAGAGAGTGCAGGGTTTGGAGGTGAGTACAGAAAAGAAAGAAGGCGGAATAACGTGGCTTTGCAATAGTAGCAGCAACCAGCAACTCCTACTCCTCCACATGCTTCCGATTTCCAAGTAATTTTTAAATGTTTTTTTTTTCTCTTTTAGTTCTTTAAAGATGAATCGTGATGTACTCTAAAGTAGAATAGACGTTTCCCTATAGGCTCAATTTCTAAAATCCAAAGTGTTCCCAATCAATGAGAATGAAAACGACTTTCTCTTCTACAGATTCTTAGTTGCATTTTTTTTCTCACCATTATGTTCTTTTTTGTTTTACCATTACCAGAATTGTAGTCACAGAGGGGTTTGTGGAAAAATTACTCCTCAACCCGGCAATTCTTAAATGTAAATGTGATGATCTCTGTCTACTTTCAAGGTCTAATTATTGAATTCCAGAGCAGATAGAAGTATTTCTATTGTTTTTGTTAAATTCGTTGTCCATGCTTACTAGGACTTGCATCAATCAATCTCCCATTAAAGTTGTTCCAATAACACTTGTGCATGATCATTTCTAATATTCAGTGGAGCAGAAAAGGGAATAATGGAGATATCATTGCAGGAATTGAATACATTTGCGCCGCAACCCTGAAAGGCAGGTGGGTCGGTCTTTTGATTGTATGTAAACATTTTTCTAACATTTTATGAAGCTCTTTTTGTCAAATCAAAAGCTTAGGGAAAGGTTTCTTATTAACTAAAATTATGTACAAATTTGGTTAACTCTTCTAATTGTAATTGGTGGACAAAGTTATGGAATTCCAAAGTTTCTTTGCCCCACCCAATGGTACATGCTGCTTGACATTGCTGATGTTAGCGCATGGAAAAATAAAGATGTCCATTTATTTAATGGGCCGAAATTAATGGGCCGAAATTATATGGGACCTGCCCTTAATAGAGTGAAGAATCTCTGTTTAAATGGAGAATAGGAGAGAGAGTCAAGAAAGATTTTGTCCCATTAGATAAACGGAACTAGGGATAGGATTGTATTCCTATCCCCATCCAATTTCCTACCTTGCCCCACCCGATCTCTGCTGTTATTAGCAATGTAGCATTAAACAAGGGAAAAAAAAGAAATAATTTTGAAGCCAAAACCAGTACAGCTAATGATGTTAAGCTTAAAAAAGCCTACAAAGTTCTGGCTTTTGAATATCTCCTTTTCAAAGGAGACAGCAACAACTTAGATGATGTATTGAGCCTAGAAATGAAAATTTGAAAAAGGTTTGGACTTGGTTACATGGCCACTAAAAATGACATGTTTAGCTCAACTAAAGAATCCCGACCCAGGTAGGTGTTTCCACCATTATATCATATCATTAAAAGTACCGTTGTAATTCATTCAACAGGTTATTGTGAGTCAATAAACTCGACTTGTTCAAAGCGAACATTAAGTATCGTATTGGAATCTTGGGGTGTGTTAGCTGAAATTGTTAATCACCATTATATCATATCATTAAAAGTACCGTTGTAATTCATTCAACAGGTTATTGTGAGTCAATAAACTCGACTTGTTCAAAGCGAACATTAAGTATCATATTGGAATCCTGGGATGTGTTAGCCGAAATTGTTAATCACAGATTATTTGTACGAGAAGAATTGTTAGTGATTTTTTTCTTTCAAAGTGTGCTTTGTGAGTATTTCTTTCTATTTCGCTTATTTTTTTTTAATGTACTTCAATCAAGGTTCAAAACCAGCGGTAAAAATCATTATGTTCCAGCCATAATAGAAGAAGAGGAAGTAGGCTCGAGGATTTACCTGTGCCCTGAAGATTTTGACCTTGATTGTTTTGATCATTCAAGTTTTCGTCAAGTCTAAGTTAGTTTCGGTCTCATTTAGTTCATTTAATCTTTTTTTTGTTGCATTTTCATTTTTAATAAAAGTTTTTGATTTTATTTTGGAGGATATTGATATCTTTGTATGGTTCTATCGAGATATGCTAGGCTAGATACAAAAATATTGTGAGACACCTCATGCTTCCTTCCCTAAAGCTAAAGATTTTTAGAGCCCGTGTCATGATTCTCAATATAGGAGAATTTATTGATTAAAGCTTATTAAAAAAGTTGTAATAGCTCTAAATTTCTACTTAACCTAAAGTCGTTACTATATACCTATCATAGACATTTTATGTGAAAATATTTCATTCAAAACTTTATTATAAAAACATAATCTTGGTTTTACATCTAATCTAGAAGGCCTTTATATAAAATAACAAAAATTGAAAATAACATGAAGTAAAAATGCCCTATACTAACCTATATGCTACTAAATGAAAATGCAGACTAACGTATACTAACCTTTAGTCTCCTAAATTCAAATTGCAAAATACCCTATGCATATGCACGGTCTTTTAGGTTGCAATTCCATCGTCAGTCGTATACGGAGTCTTGCCTTTCGTGAAAAAAAATAAGAGTATCACATAGCTTGAGTATTTTAAGAAATACTAGTGAGTGACCGTCTAGAGTTAGATGAAAACACATACAATCATGACTAGGACCTATCATATCAATCTATATTCCTACGACGGCTATCCAACGGGTAATTGAATGTGTATTTACTATTATACACACTGTCCACACATGCGAGTATGGACCCACTAGTCGGTTCGCACACCTCCTTAGCCCCTTTCTCGTTGAGCGAGCACTGCACTTAATGTATTTGCTCTATTTGACATGAAATACATCAATAAACTCAATGTAAAATTTGAATTTTTACTATTCGGTACTATAATATGAAATATAATCATCAACGAATTTAAAACAATAATCGTGATAATAATTCTAAATTCAAATCCAACCAATATAATTTGAATAACTCTTTACATTAATCAACTTAACAACACATACTAAATAATTAACCTAACAGCCCTAAACATAGACTAAATAATTTGTTTCATAAGTTCTTACATTCAACTCAAGCTAAAATAATTCTAGACTCTGCAACCCTCGACTCAAAATGTTACAAGTTCAAGATGTGTTACCTATAATCGCATGTTAGATGTCCATGTCATACTTGAAGACGTGATATCTATGATCGCATATCATACTTGTTCAAGACGTGATATTTATGATCGTATGTCAGATGTTCATGTCATACTTGTTCAAGATGTGATATCTATAATCGCATATCAGATGTCTATGTCATACTTATGCAAGACGTGTCACTTATGATCACATGTCAGATGTCCATGTCATACTTGTTCAAGACGTCATATCTATGATCGCATGTCAGATGTTTATGTCATACTTGTTCAAGACGTGAGATCTATGATTGCATGTCAAATGTTCATGTCATACTTATTCAAAACGTGTTATCCATGGTCATATGTTCAATATAATTATATCCGAGAGTGGGATTTAGACATAATAATGATAATGATAATAATGCAAAAGCATTTTGTGAGTGGAGATTCAATCCAACAGCCTGTACTCGCCTTCTCGTCGGAGAAGAAGAACAATCTTCTCTCTCTATCTCTCCCGCCGGAATGACGGTCTCCGATAGGTCCTTCTGCAATTTCTCAATGCTTCTCCTCTTCTTCATCTCACTGCTTTTCACTGCTTCTTCCTCCACTTCCATTTCAGGTACCTCACATTCACAACTACCGTGACATTGTCATAATTCACTCTCCTGCTTCTTCTTCTTCTTCTTCTTCTTCTTCTCTGTTTTTGTCTTTAAAGTTGAGTTTATTTTTTATTTTTCAGTGGATGTCTTTGAATCGAAGGCTTCAATCGGTCGGGGCCTCCTACAAGCGAAAAAAGGTTCTACTCTCTTTCTCCGACTTTCTTTTTTTTTTTTTTGTTTTTTTGCTGAGTTCGTAATTTTTTAATTGGAGGCCTGCTTCTGTTAGGGTTTGCAAGCTATTTAGTTAGTATTTGTTCTGTTTGTATAAGATCTTGCCGATCTGTGCTTCTTCCTTCTCGAGGTTGTGTGGAATTCGGGATTACTTCTTGTGGATTTGTGCTGGTTTGATTATTATTTGATTCTCTCGAACCTACTAGTGTTCTTCGAAGATTTCGCTTTTGCCACGATTGCCGTGAAATAATGAAATTGAACATAAATATTAAATTAATTTTATCTGGTTGAATCGAATGATTTATTTCTTTCATTTTCGTATTGGATTGATCCACGCATCCGTGATTTAGGCCAGATAAAATTTCAGCGGTGCGAAGTTTAAGGAATTGTACGTATTTAATTTAATGGTTTGGAAAATGTGTATTTCTTCCTTGAGATTAATTGATTTTTATCCTGCTTCAATTCTCTGACTTGTTCATCATATGGTATTTGCTTTAAATTTGGCATCTCAGGAGTTTTTGTATCGATATTGTTTTAGTGTTGTAGTTTCTGAAGCTATTATAAAACAAATTTGCTGTAATCATGTAATGTATGCACAATTTATGCAGCTTGTCCAGTGAACTTTGAATTCTTGGACTACAGCATCATCACAGGCAAGTGCAAGGGGCCTCGATACCCTCCCGAACTCTGTTGTTCAGCTTTGACTGAATTCGCTTGCCCTTATGCGGATGATCTCAACGATCCAACAAACGATTGCGCTTCAACCATGTTCAGTTACGTTAATCTGTATGGAAAATACCCTCCTGGTCTCTTCTCTAGCGAGTGCACGGGTGATAAGAATGGTCTGGCATGCCCAGTGCTACCTCCCTCCGCTTCAGCCGATCAAAGTTGGGGTTCCATAGCACATTTGCCATCTCGCTTGCTGATCTTCTCGCCTGGATTTGTACTACTGCTGTGGCTATTATGACAAGGTTCATTTTTCACCGTTCTTTCTTCCCATTTGTAAGTGTACCTACCCTTAAACTTGCTGCTAAAACTGCAATTCCCTGTGTTTATTGTCATAGTTCTTTCTGTTTCATGAACTAAACTTGTGTAATCTACCGGTAATTGCTGAGGAAAGTGAGTTATTTCTTATTCAAAGTTCTTATTGGAGGTTTCTGTGCTTTTTATTTGTCAGGGAGACTTGGTGTATCATCATCATAAGCAAGTGCTATGGGAAGTGGCGACCACTAAACTAATACTAATGGAAGACTTTTATGTGTGGAGAGGTCGTCTCTTGAATAGACAACATCCTACTTGACAAACTTTTGACATGTCTGTTCAAGGATAAAGGCCATCATGTGAGGTAAGTTCGAGATTTAAACTAATAAAGATGTTTATATGATTTGATAACGTGACTAATTTGGACTACCAAACTTAAACTATAAATATTGAGTTGGGTTAATTTTTTTTTCCTGTTTGAGTTGAGTTGAAATTTTTAGAAAACCAAAAATTCAGATTGGTTTTGCAGGTTGACATTTTTTTGGTTGGGTGAATCCGATCCATCCAAAAATAGGCTTATAATCCAACCCAACACTACCTTACATCTAAGATTATTACGAATACTAAGAATATTTCATATTTGCCAATGTTAGTGATTGATTTTGACCAGTAAATGTTTGAAATGTGAGTTTCATGATGTTAGGTTATGGGACCGGCTCATTTATAGTTTAATCAACCATCATAGTACTTATATATAACTCAATAGTACTATATATATATATATAATTAAATAGTTATATAGTTATATACCGTAGACGATTATATCTAGTAAAGTTATATATAGCAAGTTAAACCTTATATATATATATATATATATATTTATATTCTTCGTATTCTCTAATACAGTATTTACTTAAAGTAATCCTAACATTTTAGTTGTTGAAGTTTGATTGATCTTTTTATTAGTCTTTGAAAATAAAATATAAAACCTGAATAATTTTTTTTAATTCATTTTAAAAAATACATATCATCAAAGTCGAAAACTACATCATCATTCAATTATGTCAATAACTTTACTAAGATTAAATTTTTTTGTAATGATCACGATCCCGACAATAATCTCTTTGTTTGAACACAATTCCATTTTCCGACTTGCTTGTTTGTATATAATACGAGGATCAGAGGCTTAACGCTCAACCAAAAAAATCCGAATCGAATTGAAAACTGTTATATGAACACGACTCTCTATAATGTTATGATATTGTACTTTGAACATATGGTGTATTTAGTTAATAAAAAGAATATTTTTTTTATTATAAACCTATAATCATTTCCTAAATTAACGGACATCGAACTTTCACCCTCCAACAAAAACAACTAAATTATACTCCACAGCTACACTTATGCCTGGGTCCTGAAGGCACTGATGATCATATGACCGCAAAAGATTTAGCATCTTGGAGCGCGATGATATCAGAATCCACAAAGAACAAATTGTATTTGGCGGCGATGGATCTTTCATCAACTAATCTGGTGAGTGCGTCCATTTGGGATCATTTATTGAATCAAGGATAAACGGAATCCATATTCCACGAGAGATGTTGAATGGAGAGAGTTATGATTTTGTGTTTGCACCATGCCTATCAACTGTTTGAAGAAATGCCCAACAGAGCTATCATCGCATGGGGAGCTTTGGTGTCATGTTTTGCCTCATATGGCGAACTTTCAAATGCACCAAATTCCTTAATGAATTGGTTTCAGGTAGAACTTGAGCCAACTCCATCATCTTTCTCTCAAATTCCTTAATGACTTGCTATCTGTAACTTCACCGCTTTTATCTCTCCATATTTAATTCCTTACTGTTTTTTCTTCTTGGTTTTATGTTACATTTAGGTTTAAATCTTGGTTTCCTCTTTCTTTTCTATTTTCAATTGCCTGAGAAAACAGAAATGAGTGAAGAACACTGAACTAACATTTTGATTCAATTCCCTGAGTTTGAACACAGTGATCTCTCCAGCTCCAAAGCTGAATAATCTCTCATAGATTATGGGTTCTGATAGGTTCTTTTGCTCCTTCTTTCTGTTTTTCCTCTTCTTTGTTGTTTCCTCTGCAGATTCAACCTTCATATCAGGTATTCATTTCTGTTTCTTTGAAGGGGTTTTCTTGTTCTTAAGAATGCTTCGTTTGAATTTGTTTGTTGAATCTTCCCACTTTTCTTGTGTGTACTTTCAGATGAAATCCTTGGATCTGAGACTTCAGTTGGACGGCGACTCCTTCAGACTAAAAAAGGTTCCCTGTTTTTTTGTTTACCCTTTCTCTTGATGACCCTGCTGACTCCTTGCGAGATCCAACATCGGTTAGGGAGGAGAACGAAACACCCTTTATAAGGGTGTGGAAACCTCTCCGTAGCAGACGCGTTTTAAAAACCTTGAGGGGAATCTCGAAAGGGAAAGTCCAAAAAGGACAATATCTGTTATTACCTTGAAAGTATGGATATTTGGCTGCAACTAAAATGACATTATCAATGATATGAAGAAATCTGTTGAACTGCTTGTAGAAAAAGTGAAGTGCTTTCTTTTATTTTTGTGATTCCTGAAGTAATGTGACGATGTCATGTAGTTGTAACAAATTTGTGCAGCTTGCCCTGTGAGCTTTGAATTTTTGAACTACACAATCATCACAAGCAAATGCAAGGGGCCTTTATATTCTCCAGAGCTATGTTGTTCAGCTCTAACAGAACTTTCTTGCCCTTATGTTGATGTCATGAATGATATGACAACTGTTTGTGCTTCAACCATGTTTAGCTACATTAACCTCCATGGAAAGTACCCACCTGGCCTTTTCTCCAGCATATGTCGAGAAGGAGATCAAGGTCTTACTTGCCCTCAATTGCCAGCTCCATCCCATCCAAACTCGACCCCACTCTCAAAATGTCGATCTCCTGCAATCATCGTTGCCTCTGGACTTGTACTTCTCTTCTCATGGCCTTTTTTTATGCTCTGAGCGCCCCATTGTTTGTCGTTCTTCTCTTCAATATATATATTTTAACGTTTATGAATTATTGGGCTGTAGTTCCCATGGCTCATACTTTTCCAATCATGGAGCGTCCTGGTTTATACATGTTTATGATCAAATTTAAGGAAAACTTAAACCTAGTTATACCATTATGTTAATCTTTGTGACTTTATCGGGAATCATTCACAAACTATTTGTAATTACTGTTTTGTTCATTGTACCCCTATCATTATAGCTACGAAACCTCTCATCATGAACCTTAAGATGACTAACGATCTCCTCAATTGACATGTTCTTGAGGTCATGAAACTGTTCAATAGAGGTAACAATCTGCCTACATCTTAGGTGACAACTCAAAGAAATTTCTTAGCAACGGAGATCTCCTCCACCTTGTTACCTAATGAATGAATTTTAGTAACGAGTGTTAAACTCTCCTCCTTTTCGTTTTTTATCATTGTCACATCTCCTCCAATGACTTTTTGTGGTGACGACATTTGTTTTGACATTCTAACTCTATCAAATATTAGTTTTGACTCTTAATCAAAGTATACCGAAACAAATAAATGAAGTAGAAAGAACAAGTTGAGGGAAGAGTTTCTTTGTACCAAATAAAATAACTTTAATCAATGTACTTTTCAACTCTTTTTGTTCTTGTAAATAAAACATACATATGAGGACTATTTATGAAAAAACACTAACAAGTTTCTTAAACTCTCTCCCTTCAACTCTCTCCAAAGTTAGTATTACTTACAATTCTCCTAAACTAACCATCTTCTTGGACTTATAATTAGGCAACTACTAAAAATTTCGAGGTGAGTTACTAAGTCAAATTTACAGACTCATAGTAATTATAGAGATAAAATGGATTGATCCATATGTAATTATGAACAAGTCATGAATGATTGACTTGCATATAATATTCATGGATGCAACTTATCTTATAGTTCATAAGAGTACTCCGGCATCTACTATTACAAATACATCAAACGAACCATAGCTGACTTTTGAATGCAATTCAAATCTCATGTGAGATTATTCAAATTTTATAAATAATCGACAGAAAATTATTAGAAAAAACGAACACAAAGTTTGAAAAATCAAATGGTTATCAGATAAGATAACAAAAGTCCTCTTATTGTTTAAAGATGGGGAGACTTGGGGTGGTGGAGTGAGTGAAGTCAAGGCGGCTCATATGAGATCTCAAGAACTCAAACCACACTCCAATCTCAGACTATAAGAAACCCTCTGCCACATTGCTCTCAAGATGATCAAAATGGAGTCCCATCCATGCTCCTCCCTCTTCCTTCTCCTCTTTCTTTCCATACTCTTCGTCCGGGCTTTCACATCAAGTACTTATAAGTTAGCTACTTATGTTCAAATTTATTTGTTCGTTGCTTCAAAATCGGGAGATTTTTGGTCTGATTTCCTTTGTAATTGCAGAGCATATCATTGGATCTACAAGTCTCACCACTCGTACAATTCTTCAAGTCAAAAAAGGTTCGATACAATTATTAGTTTGAGATTTTAATTGTATCAAAACTAAGTAGTGGATGAATGCAGCTTGTCCAGTGAATTTTGAAGTTGCGAACTACACCATCATCACAAGCAAGTGCAAGGGGCCTAAATACACAGCCAATCTTTGCTGCTCAGCTCTTGCAGAATTTGCGTGCCCCTAAGCCAAATATCTGAATCATTTAACCAATAATTGTGCTTCAACTATGTTCACTTATATTAATCTGTATGGAAACTATCCTCCTGGCCTCTTTTCCACCCTCTGCATAGGAAAAGGCAGAAAAGGGGGCCTTCAATGCCCTAAAGCTAATTGAGCTTCTCCCCCAAGATGTCGTGTATCAATTATCGTGAAGAAGAATAAGTGTTGATGTATGATCGGGTTGTGTTATGAGTAGTATGGAACAGGCTGTTCGTGTTCGTGGTGTGAACAAGATAGCTTACGGGCTAAATATTGCTAGTGTTCGTGCTTATGTGTTGTGTATTGTGGAATTGTTGGTACAAGCTTTGAAGGCAAGAATAAGATTAGACTGCAATTTCAGTAACATTTTTATACTAGATTGGAAAACAAAGAACACAAAAAGAGATGGCCATTGTTCTAGAACACAGAACAATGCTTGGAGGAATTAAAGAAGCAAAAGCTCAGATTTCCAGAGTAATTACTTAATATGCATAAAACAAACCTACATTTTCAACTACTCAGCAACATAGTTTGCTCAACACAGTGATGCAAATTGAGCAGGCAGCTGAGAATGCTCTTGAGTTCATCCTAGAGCCTAAAAAATCAATCAACACCAGAACCTACAAAGATTTGGACATCCCTAACACAGAATTCTTGAAACTAATACTACATACTCCCTAAACGATTCTTCGTCTCTAAGGAAAATTTCAACACACAGTTCCGAGGAAGGCGAGGATCAGCACGGTCATTACTAGAAAAATGATGTCAGTTTCTGCAGCTCCATGGGAATATATAAATATCGCTCAAATGTTCAATCCGAATCACAAGCCAAGAATTATATATTTCGCTTTCCTGTGCTCGTATCAGTCAGTCATTCCCTCATATAGACTGAAAGGCATCATCATGCATAGTCAACAAGAAAAAGAAAAGAAAAAAAAGATGCCCAGGATTTTTACAGCTTCTAGTTCCCCCCACCCTAAACAAAAAAAAAAAAAAAAAAAACCATATATATAGAGAGAGATGTAAAGGAGACATGAACTAATAAAGTGGCAAGAAAATGAATAGTAAACAGAAGCAGCTAAAGAAAAGACCAATTGCTATCATTCTGTCTTACAATATTAACCTATTTCCTTTCCCACATACACTTCTGGCCTTCACTATCTGTGGGAAAAAAATTACATATCCTTCTTTTGAATAATACACAACTCCTATCACATTAAATTAAACTTATTCAAGGGTGTCCAAGCACTTTTGGTAGATTGATCACATAATTATATTGATGGACACATAAAAAGAAATTAAAATTCTGGCATACTCAATGGAATTTCTCCAAGGGACATGTATATTAGATCATCATCCGCCAGAGCACCCTGAAATAATAAGCAAATGACAGATCATTAAAACTTTATCGAGGTCAACGGGAAATGAATATGAGCTCATATAATTCTAAATTACTATGGACACAGAAGAAGGTGGAAATGGAAGTAAACTATGAAGCATAGAGACTCGAACACTTCTATCAACATTTATTGAAGAATCTAACAACAATATTTAAGAAGCTAGACAAAGTATCAAAAAGAAAAATCTTCAATAAATGATGAAGTTGGATATAATCAAGGAAGTACTTCTCCGTTCGGAAGAGGCATTTCATTGTTCATTGAGTTAAGGTCTCCTTGAACAGAAGCACAGTTAGGGAATTCTGCTCCAAGCAACTCCGAAATCATAATTCCATAGCCATCTTGAACATCAGGCATATCTCCATTATTTTGTGCGTTGTTGGGAAAGCCATCCAATCCATTAAATACAGTTTCCCTCCTGAAAATTACATTAATACAGTTAACTACAATGTTCGTATACAATTTAAAAGCTTCTAATAGAGAATTCAAACAAAAGGAAACTAGTTGAGGTGCAATTATCAGCATATTTAAGAAAATGTAAGAGAAAAATAACGTACAAATAAAATATGAGAAACCTTACTTTCTCTCTGTATTATGGAAGGTCTTGTCTACTTCGACAGCAGAGTCATCTTCCAAATCAATAATTTCAATCTCTTTACTGCCAGTCACCACACCATTTGGACCAAATTCAGGAGCATTGCTTATGGACAAGTCAATATCAACAGGAGTTCTTTCTCTTTTTGTTTCAGAAATAGATGGGAAGATGAGAAGCGGATTATTTTCGTGATTATCATGTATATCAGAAGCCTCCATAAGGTTAAGGTCACAGATCTTAAATGAATTCGGAAAAAGCTGCTTTTCTTGTGCATAATCAACACAATGCTCACCCCCGCCTTTCATGAAATGAAAACCCTGCACTGAGTTCACACAGTTAGCTGCTACAATAACTTCATGATCAGGCTTGTTTTCCTCAGAATTAATTTTCGTTTTATCAAACTTCAGAAGGTCAAAGGATTCATCTTCCTTAGAAGTCATCAACGGAATCCATTCTCTTGGTTTTTTACTACTCCCCTCCACCACATCACTCTCATCCAAAGATCGTTTTTTACCCCTATCCTCAAACATAGAATCTGTCCGTTCAAATATGACAGGACTTTGGCAAGATTCTTCCTTGTTCTCGTTCCAAAATGGTCCCTGCTGGAAAGATTGAGACGTCAAAGTGCTTGTCTTCTCACCAAATCTAGGATATAGCTCCTCTATTATACCAGTTTCCTCAACAGCTTCCAGTTTAGATCTTTCAGAGTTCAGATGCTCAATATCATGTTTTTTAGCTGATACAGCACCAGATAATGCACAACTGGAAGAGTCACTGTCGAGTGATATTTCAGATTCTCTGTTAGGGTTAATATCAGAAGGTCGTTCTGACACAGTTGTAATAGGATCGGCCTTAGAAACCTTGTACGCCAGTGCAGAGCGAGTTTTGGTGGGGAACTTAGCAAATCTGCAGAATGCTAGTAGATCAGTTTCTTGCTTTACCAAGGGATCACCATCAGCAGCTTTGTTCTGGACGGATAGTTTCTCGGTCACACAATGTTTCTCAGTTTCATTAATACTGGCAGTATTTTTCATCTCCTCAGACCCTGAATCTATGTTACCTAAATCATCAGAATCTTTAGCAAGTTTCTTCTCACATGGAAGATCTTTCACAACAGCAGAAGTACTTGCCTTTGAGCCTACATCATCCGGCAAAGGGTACTTAACCAGTTCAGGTCCAGAATCCTCAGGTGTGTCACCTTTTCGTCCTAACTTGGAAGGTTTGAAATCTTGCAGTTCAGAAACGATTTCTTCACCACTTTGCTGTTGATTACTATAAGCAGAAAGATTATCAGCGTCCTCATCAGCTTCTGTATCTGGAGAAGCTCTCGCTCTATCATTGTAATTATTGCTCCTACCTTGGCCACTCCAATCAGAACCACTACTACGGAAGGATGAGGTTCTTCTTCGGCCTCTCAAATGATTTCGTGATGCTGAACCATATTCATCAGGAGGCTGCCTCCACCCTGACCCGGAATCAGGTCCCATATGTCCCGAATGAGGGGAAGCAGTAGATGCTCGTCCTTCTTCTCGAAGTTGACCTAATTCCTGAAACTCAGAAGACTCCCTCCTCAAGCTTCCACCTTGCCATTTACCATGTAAAACACTAGATGGGAGCAAACCTTGAAAAACCAGGTATTCAGCTGCAAGGCGACCTGCTTCCATAAAAATGTCAACAGAACCCCCACCTCTTCGCGGAGGAGGCAGTGACTGGGATGACTGATATGATTTGGGGTATCCCTGACCGCGCCCAAAGCCACTCGGATGATTAAAGTTGCGATAATCATTGCCATATACGCTTCCATGGCCCCTAACCGATCCCTCTGGAGAGATTCGAGAAGAAGCTAATCCCACTCCCATGGAACTAGACCTAAATCCATTTCCCGTATTACGGTGACGGGGATGCATAATTTCAAGAAATAATTCAGAAGCAATTTCGGTATAGTCGAATTATTCCTCTACCTTCGCTGTGCTGAAGCAATCAAAAAAAAAAAAAGAAAAAAAAAGGAAGAACAACCTCTCGTTAAAAAGGGAAGATTCCCTGAAACCCTCAGACACAATCCAACACAAGCTAAATTCCAAATGGAGCAAGTTCCTGCGATAACATGCCCTCCCAAATCCGATTCGAAAAGAATTACAGAACTCGAGTTGAACAGTATAAATCAACAGTTCTAAAGTCGAACAGATCTGAACGAAATCGATTACCAATCCAAGTAAAACCTAACCTCTTTCAGATGATAACCATCAACTCAAAGATGATGATATGATTCGAGGAAGAGTTCGTTAGGTTTTTCCTACCGAAAAAACTGAAATCGTCAAATTAGCAACAGAATTTCCTCGCGATTTCAAAACGCATCTTCTCTCTACAAGAAAATCGGCTGAATTTCCCTACCGGACGCCTCAATACGTACCTACGAATTGATGAGTAAAGCCTTTTTCTTCTCCGCCGAGGACTTAGTGCTCAAGGGCTTGTGGTGACACCAACCAAAAATAATAAAATAAAAAATTATATTCTTTTTACTAAAATATTTAAATTAGACAATTATTTATTTACTAAATCCAGAAAATTAAATTGATTTAATTTTTAAATATTTTACAATTTTATAATCAAATTTTTTTAAAAAATTAAACATTATTTCTTTTGGTTGGTTGAATATTTATTCGAATATTAAACTAAATAATATTTACAATTTTTAAATAATAAAAGTTAAATTACAATTTTTTTTTAATAATAGAAACTATACTAAAATAAACTTAAATATTATCGATGAACTAAAACATATATTTAATTATGTCTACTTTTAAAATAAGTTTATTAATTAGTTTCATATGATAAATTAATATTTTAATAATGATACATGTTGGTGTATTTATTGTATTTAATTAAAGTATTAATATCTAATGAAAATATTAGAAAAGAGGATTTAGGGCATTTTATATTTAATTTAATTTTTGTATAAGACAGGTGTACATTCAACTCGGCAACCCGGCAACCCGGACCAATCCAATTCGAACTATAACTGTTGGGTTGGGTTGGATTAGTATTTCGGGTAGGGTTGGGTTCATTTTTCTGAACCCAAACTGAATCGATTCGGTTTCGGGTTCATGGGTAAAAGTTTCGGGGTTGACCCGATCCAAATAAAAATATCTAAAGTATATTAAGAATGCATTCATATTAATGGATTTGTCAGAGTGGTAATGAGTCCAATCTAAGAAGATTTGTTATTATTTTATCATTTTTAATTTCTCTTTTTTACATTTTGTTTAATTTTTTTTATATTAGTTTGTTATTTTATTATTTTTAATTTCTTAGCTTCCTTTATATATATATACATGTTTCTGTTATTATTTTATTATTTTTAATTTCTTTTTTTTACATTTTGTTTAATTTTTTTTATATTATTTGGTTATTTTATTATTTTTAATTTCTTAGCTTGTTTTATATATATGTTTAATTTTTTTTTTTATATTATTTTGTTATTTTATTATTTTTAATTTCTTAGCTTCTTCTATATATATTTTATAAATACCTTAATATTTCGTACTATTTTTAAAACACTTTATAATAATTGTTTATTTAATTTCATGATTACATGATTATTTTTTCTATGTTAACCAATTCTAAAAAAATGTCGGTATTTAATTGTCTTTAATTTTATGACAATGTTGAATTATGTTAAAAATATCGGTATTTAATTGTCTTTAATTTGATGACAATGTTGAATTATGTTAAATTTTCTCTCGTTGTGTTTTTTTAATTTATTATTATTATTATTATTTTATTATATATATATATAGTCAATAATTATAGATGAATTTGTGTTTGTTTGGAAACTTTTAATATATTTTATGTAGGATTGAATAAATAAAACTTAAAAAAAAATTGACAACACAACCCGAAAATAGAGGGTGGAAAGTTTCGGGCTGGGTTGGGTTATCCATCCAACCAACCCGAACTTTTGGGTTGGGTCAAAAAAATCCTCCAACCCGGACCATGTACACCCCTAGTAGTTAAGATATAGGGCATGACTGAATTGTCTATTTGAGAATATATTTTCAAATGATACAATCGAACTTTCATTAAGGATATATTGGAGACACCAACCTAAGCTAATCAGGCAAGTGACCTTACTATCGACATGATTATATTTGATGTTGACACGCGCCATGTAGTTTTGCACGTGTCATATCTATTGATATGTGTGAATTGTTTGTGGATCAATATGCTTATGATATGTTATGTATATGTTATAATATGTGAATTCTATCATAATAATCACGGTACGATATGTTCAATGATATGTTTGAGATGGGATACGAGGAAGATGCACAAAATGAAATATAACGATAGGAGTAAGGTACGTTCATGAAACATTAAATTTAGGTTACATATATGGATATGAGAAATTGATAAAAGAATACGGTTAAGTTAGGGGCAGAAAGGAATAGGTTTGTGATAAATTGATAGAACGATATTGTTAGGATACGTTCCTGTGAGGATATGACTAAGGTACCTTCATGTAACGATATGACTGTGATAGGTATAATAACGTTAAGGCTATAATAAGTTAGGGAACGATGTGACCACGAAGTGTTTACGATATGATATGATTATGATACAACATGTGAATGACATATATATATATATATATATATATATATATATATGTTGTCATATGATATGTTATGGTATGAGATATGTGATAAATTGACATGTTTATGATATGATATATTGTGATGCAATATGTTGGTATGATATGTATATGATGAAATGTTATGTTAAAAGGATAGAACGTTATGATATGTCTCTTAAATTATGTGTATACAACATGATATGAATGATATGAAATTACGATAAATGGCATGAAATATAACCCTGTTAGAATTATGTATGATATGAGAACTGAAGAATGAGAAACAATATGATATGAATGATGATTGATATCTGAAACGATATGATATGTACAAAATGCTAGCGGGGTTGTATTAAATGATAATGAAAAACGGAAAAATGTTGGGATCTCATGTATTATGTGTGCTCATGCATTGGGGGATATCCCTATTCCATCACGAGGGTACGGATGCGTACATTCATTAGGCAAACGAAGTATCGTTGTGTTTTACGTAATGCTGCCGTGACGGTTATTAATTCTAATAGGTGTCCAGCAAAAGTTGAGCTACCAGAGAAGACTCGCTCGACAAGAAAAGGGGCCCAGCGGTGTGCGAACTAACTGGTGAGCCCATACTCGCATGTATGGGCTGTGTGTAAAGTATATGGTACACATTCAAGCTGCCCAATTAGAATAGTGTCGTAGGAAAAAAAAATAGACTGATAGGTCTCGTCATTGCATACGCATGTTCTTGCATTTAACCCCAATAGTGGGGTCACTTACTGAGTATTTCTTAAAATATTCAAGCCACATGCTACCTTTATTTCAGGTTAAGGCAAGACATTCCTGTACGGCTGACGACGACATCGCAATTTAAGACCATGACACATGCATAGGATAGTCGTATTATTCTCTTAGACTTATGCTAGCCTAGGATGTTTTGGATTTAAACGCTTATTTATTTTATTTAGTCTTTTGCTGTGTCATTTTTAAAAGTGTTTTCAGAACATGTAAGTCCATGGTTGTGTTTTATACTTTAAGATTTTGTTTTATAAAAGTTTAAATGAAGTATTTCCGCATTTAATATTTATGTAATTAATATTTTAATGAATAACCTTAACTACATTAATTTTGTTATGAAACAAGATAATAATCTATGTGATTAGATCTTTGATTTGTCACATTCCAATGTTGCATGTCACGGTTGCACGTCTCACACTGTGTGACATTATGAACTTGACACGTTCATGACAAGTTTTAAAGGGAGCTCAAGTTTCATTTCTATTTTTTGCTCAGCTTTACGGCTTCGTTGGACCTTAGGTGAGGTTCTCTTTCGCTGACAAAATACAACTCATGTAGAAAATAAGTTTGTTTGGTCATATGCACCACTCGTGTGTGCAGGTTCACTTGCTTGTGACTCTAGCCGACTTGTCTCTACTCTAGGTCAAGTCATCTGGCTCGACCTAACTTCTACTCTAGGTAAAAAAAATTTAAATACAATGTCACCTCTCATCTCATCATCTTGGTTCCCAACAATATGACCCACTCATTAGGATTCATCCCAAGTTTCGGGATGTCGTTGGTCGTTATTGCTCGCTAAGACACACTTATCAAGAACTATCCCCATGAGTCAACTATGTTGTCGAGGCATCGTGAAGATATGTCCATCTAGGTATTAATGATGCATAAACTATCTCGTGTCCATATTGAGTCATTTACGGATATCGTACTAGAGAGCGGTACCATATACCAACCTTCGTCTCATGGGCTGAGGTGCAATGTCAGTACACTTGCGTCTTTGACATTGTCCTCAAAAAATCTATTTACAAAACAAGACGTCCAAAGCATTGTCTTGCAATACTCGTTCATGACATAACACATGTATGTGTCATAGGGTAGCTTACTTAAGCCACAAGGGCTCGGAGGAGTGGAAAGCTAACACCATGTCTCCTCTATTACGTGGAATACATGAGCATAACATAAATAATAAGGTGCATGCAGGAGCTAAGGGGCATACACCATCATACATCATTAAATTATCCAATTCTTGAGATCACTTACTTGGTTGGTTGGCCTTTGCTGAAGTATCTAACTATTTAATAGCCGTTTTGAAACTATGCTCTCTCACTCTCCCCCGGTAAAGACAAAACGAAAGATTCCATCGGTTCAAGGGAATGGAGCTCTCGTGTCAACCACTTCCTCTTTTTCTGACTTCTGAGACTGAATGAACTCATTCATCTTTCGTCTTTCCTTTCAACACGATTTATGTTTCAGTTGGTGTTTAGAAAAGTGTATGTTTTGAGAAATGAGTATGTTTGGGTTTTTGTGTGTAAAGGCTAGTATGAGAAAAGGTTCTATCTCTATAGGGTAACATTTATTGTGGAGTACTTTGTGGTTTGACTCAAAGCGCAAGAAAGAGAGGAACTCATTCAAGCAAGCTAATTCGACCTTTGTAAAAAGACAGAGATTAATGTAGACAGATTCCAGTGGTGTGCGACTCGTGAGGGGGTTTTAAGGTTAGGATTCAAACCAAAAATCAGGATCAGCCCTTTGCCCTGACTAAATCATCCCAGACAGACGGAAAGAAATCAATCTGCCAGCCTTCCAGCTTAGAGGGAAGGTGAGATTCATGGGCACGATTAAGATTTTTCGGCGGGATAGATATTCCCTTTCCCTCTCCCTCTCCTTGTTCCTCGTTCAACTAAATGGAAATGATTTCTGTTTTTCTATTTGGAATCGTATTAGGTCTAATTCCTATTCTTCTCCGATTCCTTCTTTCACAGTAAAGGAAACTCAATAACTTGTCCCTGATTTCACTCTTTCTACCTCATGAACCTCGTCACCATTAAGAAATTCTCCTTAACTCCTTTCCCTTTGCTTTGCTCCCCTTATTGGTCTTACAAGCACTAAGAAAAAGTGAGTGAGTTCTTTCTTTCTTTCTTTGCGCGGATAAAGAAGATGATAGTAACCCGGTATTGTACTGATTTCATTAAGGAGTAGAGCAATTGAACCTTTGGGGGATGTAAAGAGGTCTTTCTTTGGTTCTTTCTCCGATTCCTCTTCTGTCTTGAACTGGGTAAACTCATGAACCTGTCGGTTGAACAATCCCATTGCCTGAACTACTGAAGGAACCAGTTGACTTGGCTTCGCCAAAAGGCCTCATCTCTATTAGCCCGGCTCGCGAGGCGTCCCTCCCGCAGTAGGGTTCCAAACCTCGCCTCGCTCTTGTGACATGCTATCTTTCCCTCAAAACAGAACATTCCTTTCGCAACGCTAAGGCCGATATCTTTCAACCAAGGATGAGTTCGATCCATTAGTTCTTCTCTATGGCTTCTTTTTCTATTTAGTGGAAAGCCTGGTTTAAGCTGGGGTATTCCACATCTTTCCTAAACTATCAAAAAAGTAATTGACAGAAAGGGAAAGAGAAGAGAGGGATTCGAACCCTCGGTACAAAAAGCTCGTACAACCGATTAGCAATCCGACGCTTTAGTCCACTCAGCCATCTCGCCTCCAGCGGCTTTACCTCCTTCCTTCCGGTCAGGTTATAGAGGTGAGGGTGAAATAGCTAATTCATTTACTCGACTGTAAAGTTCAGGCAAGGTCATATCGGTTCGTTCAGTCTCTTTCCTCTCATTCATCTTGTCTTCGTGCATTTAGGGAATCGGTCTGATTCTATCTCTCTTCGTTCTGTTTGAAGAAAGGAAGGATCCCAAAGAATCGATCTTTCTTTTAGTTGTGAGCTAGGCTAGAATAATGGTGAAAGAGCCTAACTAGGTGGAATAGATAATGGAGCATGGCATTACGAGGATCTCATATAGTCCTTTATGACCCTGGCCTGTAAATGGAACTATTCTTGAACTTGGTAAAGCCTATTCTTTCTCTTTATGAATGAGACTGATTGAGACCTCGGTAAAGAAGTTGCTAATTCAGGGACTCTCCCTTGTACCGACCCTCTCCTTTACAGTCTCGCAGCTTCTCCCCTTTCCTGTAATGTAATAATCTGATTCTTCTTGTCTCGTCAGGTAAGCTTTACCCCTTCTTGCTGCTATTTTGCTGCTAACTCACTCTGGAGTCGTTCGTACCCCGTACCTCTGGGCTACTTCACTGCTCAGCCGGCGAAGAGTCTGGTTGAGTTGATTTTTGGAGAAATGGATATAACTGTTATAGATTGGGATATATATTATCTATTGATACATATAGTAGGGATCTTCTTATGGGTTAGACAGAACTACTTCACGAACCAGATTGTTGAACCCATCCTTTACTGTGAAAGAATCTATTCATATTCAATCCCGAACCTTTCTTTATCAATCTTCTTCACCTGGCTGTCGGTGGGCCCTGTCTCAGTCCCAGTGTGGCTGATCATCCTCTCGGACCAGCTACTGATCATCGCTAAGCTATTGCCTCACCAGGTTTTCTTTCTTGTCTTCCATGAGACTCGAGATATTCCTCACTCCATGGCATGGCACCTTTCGCTCATCCACAAGACAGAGTTAGGGTTCCGTAGAGAAGCTGATAGTTGGAGAGGAAAAGGAGTGTTTGAAGGTAAAGGGTCGAAGACGCGAGACCGAAGGCAGAGGGTTGACCTGAACCTATTTATTCAAAGACTGATCTTGATCCTCTCCCTACTTATTAATGATCAATCACTCCTTCACTCATTCGACCTCTTGGTCTCACTGTGGAGCTCTGTAACCTATCTGAAAGAAAGAAGAAAATGGAAGATGAATGAGACTGTAAACAAAGACTCTCGATTCCTGAGACTTTACGGTGTAAGGGAGACAAGACTCGAAATAAGCAAGAATACTATTTCCACGAAAAATACCATCGAGTGAGGGGGGTGGTAGTTCTTTTTCTCGTTCTTTCAGTGATGATACCACTCACCGCTTACTAAGTCTTTAGCTGGACCTTTGTGTTTAAGTAGAAGTATATCTACATTTTGAGTCACTAATAGATAGGATTTAGGTGCTAAGAAGTAACCCGTATCTACTTTAGACTCTCTCTTTCATTTTCCCAATTCTGTCGATGAAAGCTCTTCTTCAGGTATTGGACTTACTGGAACAGCTGAATTAGGATAGTAATAGCATCGGTAACAACCCTATTTTTTCATTTCTTTGAATTCTTAGAATTACCTCTAGTGAGAAATCCCACAAACAAAGGAATAGTACGACATAACGGATTCATTCTCAAATCCCCCTCTCGTCAAATTCTTTCTTTTTGCCCGGAAGCGTCTTTCCTTCAGGTTCAGTAGCTCAGGTTCCGGTGAAGGAAAAGGTTTGAGGTTCAGTCTTTCGTTTCGTCTTGACTGAATGTTCCGGAGTGAAGTTCGTAAACTCTTGAGTTGAGTCTTTCAAAGCAGCGTCTTCATTCTTGAACTGTAAACAAACTCTTCTTTCCTTTCGGCTTTCCTTTCAACACTTTCAGGTTCAGTAGTTCCGTCTCGTTCATCTGACGTATACCTTCTTTCCCTTCATTCTCTTTTTGTAAAAAAGGGGCCAAGCCGAGGTGATTGAGTTAAGTCGAGAATTCTTGGTTAGTCTCCTTTTGCCAACCTACTCCCTGATGATCATACAGCTTCTTTCCCCTTTACCTCTGTCTGTCAGCTGGCTCGTGAAACTGATTGAAGTAATTAAATTACATTGGTTGGACTATGTCCTTCTGCACCTCTCCTGGCCAGCAAAGTACGAGAAGAGGGAAAGGAAAGAGAAGAGAACTGATACGATAAGGAATCAATACAAGGGGAATAAGATTCGGATTACCTTGTGGATCGAATATCTCAAGCAAAGAACACTTTGTTTGAGATTCGAATCACTCCAGAAGCAAGATCGATCATGTCTAGCTTCAATGATTCTTGTTGATCAAATATCTCAAGACAAGAACACTTGATTGAGATTCGAATCACTCCACAAGCAAGATTGATCATGTCGAGCTTGAATGATTCTACATGCAACCTAAACTACATAGAATTGCAAAGAAACTTAGCCATTGGCTAAAGAAAAGCACAAATGCTTCTTTTGATATATCTTCTAAGTCTTTCTTACAAATATAACATACAAGGCTTTATATAGCCTCAAAATGAAACTATTAAAGGCATTACAAAAGTTGTAACATTCACACTTTATGGCCATAATTAGCCATTATGTAAATGTAACCGAAATTAAATAAATTGTCTTAAAATACAATAACTCTAAATTATAACCCACCCAAAATTTACAACAATCAAACTTTATTCTTCTTCAATGTAGCATGAATTGAAACATCTTTTGATAATTTTGACAACCTTTTCTTCACATCTTCATTGAAGCATATTGTATGATTGATGTCTCTTGGTTCATATCAAGAACAAGAAGAGAAGTGAAGCTGCGAGACCCTTATAATGGGCGAAGGCAATGCAATTGTGAGACCCGGAGGGCGAAGGAGCGCTACGCCTGCAATGAAACCGACAAAGGAGGGGAAGGAACTGAACTTACGCTTACCTTAGTTACTGAACATACAACTGACCTTAGTTACATAACATACAAACAAGGTAAAGGAAAGAAAAGAAAAGAGTTACTTACAGAGCTCCCTCTTTCTCTGATCTTTTCTTTGCTCCTACAAAAACTCATACGGTGTTGTGTGTGTCTCTCTCCTACTCCTGAACCTCTACAACTCTGGGTCTCCCAGCTTCGCTAAATCACCTGTCTAACATATTCTCTCCTCTACCTTCAAACAAAGACGGTAAACTCAGAGAAGGTTCAGTCAGGATAATTAATTAATCTTGCCCTTCTTTCAAAGACTCGGTAAATAGCTTCAGGTTCTGGTTCCGGAGTTCAGGATAAGTTCTCTTTCTTTCTTTCAGTTACAACAAAAATCAATGTCAGCTCAATGTCTAAATTATATAAAAACCATATACTTCTATTTAGAGGTGTACATTCAACCCAACAACCCGAACCAACTCAACCCGAACTATAAGGATTGGGTTGGGTTCATTTTTTTGAACCCGAACTAAATCGGTTCGGTTTCAGGTTCGTGGATAAAATCCTCGGGTTGACCCGAGCCAAATAAAAATATATAATTTAATATTAAGAATTTTTTTAGTATCGATAGGTTTGCCAGAGTGGTACCTTGGATTCTCTACGGACACCCATGCCTAAGTTTGATGTCAAGGGGATAAACATTTTTTTAACTGTGAATAATTATAGATCGATCTGTGTTTGTTTGTGAACTTTTAATATATTTTATCAAATATTGTATTCGAATAATTATATATTGTGGATAAATAAAACTTAATCGACAACTCAACCCGAAGTTTGTTTGTGAACTTTTAGTATATTTTATCAAAGATTGTATCCAAATAATTATAAATTAGGGATAAATAAATTTTATAATTTTTTTTTAATAAAGTAAGCATTTAATAAGCTTCAAAATCGGATGGAATACGTCTCACTCCTAAAATGGATAGTATCAATTATCTTCCTCTAATTGAGATCTATGTACTTAAAGATGTCCATTTAACCCGTAAATTCTTTTCGAGGAATCCTTGACCTGATCTCAATAAAAATTAAAAGAAGAGCTAAAAACAAGAACGAAAAAACAGGAAGACTTCTCTGTCTCCGCTCTGCTCCCGGACCTTGTCTTCGCTTTGCTCTCAGGCCTCTGATATAGTTAGACAATTTTGACACATTACAAGCCAATCCATAATATCATGTATGTAGTGAGGGCACGCCACATGACACCGAAGCTCAACACAATTGAGTAAGTAGGCGTCAAAAGTCCTACAAGCCCTTCATTCGACCTCTTCGAGATTCGGTTGACCATCGCTACATCTAGTTGACTTTTTTATTTTATTTTTTTCAATTTAGTAAATGAATAGGGTAGTTATGAATTGGCAATAGGTGGCCTAAGTATTAAATAATAAATTAACCTCCATTTTCAATTTAATTTTAGGTAACACAAAGAACATGCTTTTGATGTACATATATAGTATTATTATATGCCCTTTATTTCATATATATATATATATATATATATATATATATATATATATATATATATATATATATATATATATATATA
>NW_019268524.1:5645310-5739021 GCF_002738365.1 Cucurbita moschata
ATATATATATATATATATATATATATATATATATATATATATATATATATATATATATATATATATAACCTAATTATTCCATTAAAATTTATAAATTAGAGTTTCGACTTTAAACTTGATATTAAGAAGAGAAACTAAGTTTTTAGAACGGCACGTGAACAAAAAGCAGCCAACACGACGACAAATAGGCTGAAAAGTATTTTTTTGGAACTGCTTTTTAACACATGAACTAACTAGACGAAAGACAAGTCAAAAATTGATCGAAGTAGGTTTCGATTTTAAGCTTGTTGTGTTATAAGCTTCAAAATATGGTCATCTAATCTAACATGGTCGAAGACTAATACCACTTTGATACCTCTTACGTGAGGTGAATTCTACTGTTCAGATGCAAAAGACTAATCAAATTTCGACCATCTACCAATTGCTATGAGATATTTCAAATGGGTGACTCGATTCATTCATTGTTCAATACGAGCCGAAGGGGAAAGGCGAGATGAACGTCCTTGTAATGTTAGAAAGCTGTTGTAAAAGACAAATTATTGGCACTGACGTTTGCGGATTGCGTCTCAATATGGTACTGTCTCAAGCCCCGGTCCTCTCCGTCGGCGTTGAAATAAGTATCCCTTCACCATGTGGGTCTTCATCACCGTGCCCGATTCGGTATTCCTTTCCTTTTACGTGCCGTGTTACTCTTCTGCAATTCTTTGCTTGTTCTTAACCTTCATCACCGCCCCAACACTCCGATTCTTTCAATTGATTCATGGGTTATTTCCTCTGAGAATTTGGGATTGAGATTTCTAGTGGGTTCTTTAGAATTTCTTTTTCTGCGATTTGAACAAAAATGCCAGCGACCCCATCTTCCAATTTGTTCCATCAAACTTCGGTGTTCGATTGCCATAAACAGACCCATTTGATTTCTCCGGCTACGGTTTCTTCTTCCACTTGTTCATTGAGTGTTCTATCGAGTTCCAATTTATCCGGACGGCGAATCCATGGATTCCCATCTTCCAATCTTGTGTCCTCGTTTTCCCCTGCGTTTGTCACTTCATTTCGTTCGCGAAATGGTTTAATCAGCGGCAAAATCCGGCGGAAGAGGCGGTTGAGGATTCCGGTCATTTCTGCCATTTTTGAGCGGTTCACCGAAAGAGCGATTAAGGCTGTGATCTTTTCGCAGAGAGAGGCGAAAGCCCTTTCGAAGGATTTGGTTTTTACCCAACATCTTCTTTTGGGTTTGATTGCTGAGGAAGAACATAATCAATCTGCTGGTGGTTTTTTAGATTCGGGTCTTACACTCTCTGTGGCTCGTGAGGCCGTTCGTGATATTTGGCATACTAACGATGCAATAGGTGATGCCAGTGTTCATAGTGCGGCTATTACGCCTCATGTCCCCTTTGCTATCAGCACCAAGAGGGTGTTTGATTCCGCTGTTGAGTATTCCAAGCAAATGGGCCATCATTTCATTGGACCTGAACACCTTTCCATTGCTTTACTTGCTGCTGACGATGATGGAAGCATACAGTTGATTTTGAGGAGGTATTGTTGCATTATATTCATTTCTCTCACTTTTGAATAGCCATGGATCTAGACCATTTTGCACAACCATGGAGAATCTCTCATGAACTTGAAGAAATGTTCTCCATAATTCTTCACGAGTTCTCTTCTGAATTTTCTTTTCCAATGCCTGTTTTTTGTTTTAGAATTTACTGTTCTTCTTGTTCATGTTTATTGGTGTCTGATGTTTTTGCTGAAGCAATCCAAATAGAGGCATATGCCTCAGCAGATTAGATATTTTTGGTTACACCCTTTGACCATCTGCACCTCCTTAGCTGAGAGAGGTGTATTTGGATTAAAGGTAAGGCCAAATTTGTTGCTGTGAAGTTAATAAGAAGCGTTTGCATCTGCAAGTAACCTTTTAGAACACGGTGACAATGATTTGGTCTAGCGGTTAAAGCAACAATGGGAGATTTGGAGGGGAAGAAACTGCAGAAATTTGTAAGAAAGGGCTAGAGAGTTGAGATCAGGTTGCTTAGCTGTGGGACGCACCGATACTCGACTTTTCGAGCTCATCTTTGTGTACCCTTTCTGTTTCCTTTTCAGTTTGAATTGTTTGTGAGGACAGTAAAACTCCTTTGTTCGATGGTTTCGTGTGATCTTTTCTTTTCCCCCAAGAAAACTGGGAGATGGTTCTCCGTGTTCAAATGCCCAGGGTTGTAATCAAGAAGCTGGAAAAGAGCGTTCGGGATTTCTTGTGGAAAGATCTGTCAAAAGAGGGAAGTAGTAATCTGGTAAATTGGAGTACTGTTTCTATTCCAATTGCATATGGTGGCCCAGGCAATGAAAATCTTAAACAGGAGTGTTACTCTGCTGACTAAATGGTAGTGAAGATTTATGACTGAGTCAAGGGCCCTATGGAGGAAGATGATTGCCCCTGATAAATGGTACCCTTCTCCTAAAGTTTTAGTTCGTTTCAAACAGCCGGGGTCCGTCTCTAAATGCTGTGATCTTTGTCGATAAATGGTACATATCTATCTCAGGGAAGGGTGATAAAATCCTCTTTTAGGAAGATCTTTGTCGATAAATGGTCAATATACTACCCGAGGCTTTACAATGTGGCAAACACCAAAAGCTTTAAGGTGAACCAGTACTGGTCTTTTGCTTCGAACCGGGAGCATTCAGATTTGAAGGAATCTCACTGCCCTTGAATTGCAAAGTGGAACTCCCTTTATGAACTTATCAATCACCAAGGCCTCCTCTTCAGGAGGACTCGAGAGGGTGGACTCTTCACGTGAATGGTATATTGAATGAGAGATCCCTTAGCCCTAAGATAAGTGAGCAGAACCTTATGCACGATATTTCCCTTCGAAAAATATTTGAAAAAGGTTGAAGTATTCTTGCGGAACCTTAACCGAGAAAAAACCCAATACTTGTGAGAGACTTCAAAGAAGATTGCCCAAGTACTTGTTATCCTTTACGTTTTATTCTTAAACATTAGAGCAATTTCTTGTATCTTTGTTTTTTGTTTGGCCTGGATCAGACCGATCTTTTTGTTGTCCGACCCCCATTTTTGCTTCATTCATGTTATTGAAAACGAAATTAGTGCTTAACGCGTTTTAAGTGCATTGGTGCATCTGCCCAGAAGAGTAGCATCATGAATATGATTTTACCATTTTTTGAACCATTCCATAATCAACATTATTTATAAACTTCATCAATTGTGGCATATTTATTGGGCAGATTTTAAGGGGAATTCAATGATTGTGCTTCTTGAAATTGTTTCAGCTTAGGGGTAAATGTTACTCAGTTGGTAGATGCCGCGATATCCAGGCTTAAAGGGGAGCTTGCCAAAGATGGTAGAGAGCCATCTAGTTCATTGCAATGGATGCCTAAAAAATCCGCTTCTAGAAAACCTCTTCGTACGAAACCCTCTCAAAAAGAGAAAGGTAATAGGTTATGATGCTGATCATATATGTGTTTTATTTTTTGTTTTGAATTTGAGCAATGGAAAAGAGGTGCTCAATACTTTTTTATATTGTATCAGAAAATAGTGCTTTGGCTCGGTTCTGTGTGGATCTTACTGCTCGTGCTAGCGAAGGATTCATTGACCCTATTTTCGGTCGAGATTCTGAAGTTGAACGAGTTGTGGAGATACTTTGTCGTAGAACAAAAAATAACCCTATTCTTATTGGTGAGAGTGGAGTTGGAAAGACAGCAATTGCTGAAGGGTTGGCTCTCAGTATAGCTCAGGCAGATGCTCCGTTCGTACTGTTGGTACGATTTCTCATTTCCGCTTGATTCTCTTTTGACATTTATACTAAGCTCTGATTTAGTTTTGTTTGTATAATTATAAGTGATTTTTCATTTGTAATTCTAAGAAGGTTTGTATTGATTGTATCATCTATTGCCCATGTGATTTATCTCTTTATCTTATTGAAACAACGTTCGAAGTTTGTTCGTACAACATACATTAGGAACCGCTTTTTTTTTTTCTCTCCACAGAATAAACGCGTAATGTCCTTGGATATTGGACTACTCATGTCTGGTTCGAAGGAAAGGGGAGAATTGGAGGCACGTGTTACCGCGCTAATTAAAGAGATAACAGAATCAGGTTGAGGCTTGTTGTAATTTGCATTCATTTTCTTTTGTTGTTATTATTATTATTTTTATGAAAACCTGGATGAACACATGAAAGAATACATAAGTTTACAAAAAGGCAACCGAACAAGCTCACAAAAGAACGTCTGAAGTCGAACTAGTTTTAATCTTACATACGTGTTACGGTTGGTTGCAGGCAATATTATCCTTTTTATTGATGAAGTCCATTCACTTGCTGACCTTGGCACATCTGGAGGTGGAGGTAAAGGGTCGGGTCTTAACTTCGCTAATTTATTGAAACCGTCACTCGGAAGGGGAAAATTGCAGGTATCGTCGCTAATCTTATCTTGAACTTACAAATATCGGATCCAATATGCATGAATGCAATTTTTAAGGTCACCTAAATGACACAGTGAACTATGCTTAGCTTGTAATGCTTGGAAATAATGTGTACTGTGTCGTGATGTTAGTTTTGACATAACTCGCTCGAATGATAATTTTCGCTTTTCCATGATTAATATTATGATCGAGTAGTATGAATCTTTGCATGCCACACTGTCCAACCTCTAAAGTGCTACAAATATTGAAAGATTATTTAGGAATTATCTGCGGAAAGATGGGCTACACCTTGTACGATAGAATATCATAAACCTTCCAGCAGACAAGGAAGGACTTGGTCGATTTCAATAAGGGAGAAGAACAAAGCTCTCCTTGCCAAATGGATATGGAGATATAATCACAAAGAAAACACCTCGTGGAGAGAACTTATAAAGGCCAAATATTCTCCTACATCATTTACAAATCGATCCCCTTCATCTTCTGTAAAGAAGCCATGGAAGTCCATGAAAAGAACACCAAAACCTCATTACCAGCTGAATTCGCTATAGGGTGGGTGATGGAGAAGACACGTCTTTCTAGACCGATTCCTTGATTGGAAACTCTAGGCTAGCCTTATGGTATCCACTTCTATATAGATTCTTTCATAGCAAAACAGCCATGATCAAAGTAACATGGAATGATGTCAACTATTTTTGGGACGTGAAACTTGGTAGGAACTTGAAGGAGAACGAAACAACAAAAGGGTCTGAATTACGTCTCGACCTCGCCCTAGTTGCATTGCCTAAAGAAGCACTCATTGACATGGTTTCCTAGCGCTGACAGGGTCTTCTCTACAAAATGTTTGATGTTCGACGTAGGAGAAAAAGTAGAAGCAATAAACCCCACACTAACAAAGACAATATGGAAAAGAAATCACCCTAAAAAGTTGAAGTTTTTCCTTTGGAAACGGGCACATAAGCCATTAGCACAAGCGATCAAGAAAGAATGACCTACCTGATTCTATTTCCAAGTTGGTGTTCAGTGTGCAAGAAAGACAACAAATCACAAAATCACTTATTTATACAATGTATATGTGCTCCGAGTTTTTAGAAAATGATTTTCAATCCCCTCGGATGACATCTCACTTTTCCTATGGAGGTAAAAGATTTATTGGATATGGTTCTAATGTACCACCTCTTCAAGAACGCAAAACTCTGATGTGGTTTTCTTTTGGACTCTGTGGAAGGAAAGAAATCAAAGAGTTTGCACGGAGAAGACAAACATACACGAAGCTCTTCAACAGTATTGTTTATCACACTATATCTTGGTGTAAATAGTCTAATACATTTGCTTCCTATAGTCATACCTCCCTCATTGTAAATTGGGAAGGTTTTTTTTGTAAACATAATGGATAAAACATCCCTTTCTGTTAATTTCAATCATCAATGAAATCGTCTGTGTGTGAAAGAAAAAAAATGTGTACCTTTGCATTTTAGATGTCAATCTTCTGGTCATTTAAGAATGATATCTCTGGCTTCTCTATGTGCACTATTTCTATCGTCACTTATACACACTTGGTACATAACTATTGTATTGGTCACAGTGCATTGCTTCCACCACAATTGGTGAATACACAAAGCAATTTGAGAAGGATAAAGCATTAGCACGACGATTCCAGCCTGTGCTGATTGAGGAGCCTAGCCAGGTAACTTTCACGATTTCTCGATCGTATGGTATGCACAAACCATACGTTTTTCAATGTTTAATGAGATAGGATCCTAAATACAGGAGAACGCCGTGAGAATGTTGCTGAGCATTCGTGAGAAATATGAGGCTCATCACAACTGCAAGTTTACCCTTGAAGCAATAAATGCTGCTGTGTATCTGTCTGCAAGATACATAAGCGACAGGTATCTTCCCGATAAGGCAATCGATCTCATTGACGAAGCAGGTAGTAGAGCTCGTATGGAAACCTTTAAGAAGAGAAAAGAATTGCAGACTTCTATACTCTATAAATCACCAGATGATTATTGGCAAGTAATTAAGGCTGTTCAGGCTATGCATGAAACGGTATTGTATTTGCGCATCTCGTTTTTTCGATCAACCCTTTGATCATTACTGATATCGCCTCTCTTTTTTCCGTGTACGAACAGAACGTGGCCAATAAACTCAAAGACGGAGGGGTTCAAAGCTTGGATTCTTCTGGGAACAACGCCTCGGAGTCCACTTTCTCTTCAATATCAGATAATTATGAGTACGAAATTTTATTCTGAAAAATGTATACTAGGAGGAAGAGATGAAGAACACTCTGTTACTCAGAAAGGGTTTTTTTTTTTTTTTAAGGAGAATTAATTCGTATTTTGATTTGTTCCAGACCTGTGGTGGTGGGGGCAGATGATATTGCAGCAGTTACTTCCCTTTGGTCAGGGATCCCAGTTCAGCAGCTAACAATTGATGAGAGCATTCTTCTGCTGGGTCTCGACGAACAGCTCAAAAAGCGAGTTGTTGGGCAAGATGAGGCTGTTTCTGCAATTGCTCGAGCTGTTAAACGGTCTCGTGTTGGGCTTAGGGATCCCGACAGACCAATAGCGGTTCTTCTTTTTTGCGGCCCTACTGGAGTTGGCAAGACTGAACTAACAAAAGTTCTGGCAAGGTGCTACTTTGGATCGGTAATTCATCAAATATTGCTGTAGCTCTTCAGAATGATAACGATATTGTAGCGACTACCATACTAGAAGCTCAAAGATTCGAATTCCCACCCCGAGTTTAATCGAGCGTTTAAATTTCAGAAATGTATATTTAGCATCTGGACAGTAACCATATCATTCATGCAGGAAGACGCCATGCTGAGATTAGACATGAGTGAATATATGGAGCGACATTCTGTGAGTAAATTAATCGGATCACCTCCAGGATATCTCGGTTACGGAGATGGTGGAACGTTAACAGAAGCTATTAGAAGGAAACCATTTACTGTTGTACTGCTTGATGAGATAGAGAAAGCTCATCCCGATATTTTCAACATCGTCCTCCAGCTGTTCGAAGATGGACACCTTACAGATTCTCAGGTTCGTACTCGTTGTACTTCAGGCTTTGTGCTCTGCTTTCAGGCTTTTTACATTTCTAATTGGGGTCGACAGGGACGGAGAGTTTCGTTTAAGAACGCATTGATAGTGATGACATCAAACATTGGTTCGACTTCAATCATAAAGGGTAGACACCACTCCATCGGTTTCCTTCTCTCAGACGACGAGTCCTCGACTTCATATGCAGGAATGAAGTCTCTTGTGACAGAGGAGCTCAAAGGGTACTTTCGTCCGGAGTTGCTGAACCGGATAGACGAGACTGTCGTGTTCCAACCCCTTCAAAAGTCTCAGGTTAGTTGCCTCTCTCGCATTCAGGTCACCTACCTATGATTTAATATATTCATGAGGTGTGCACAAGTTCGACCCACACACTAATGTGCACAATCTTTGATTCTTTAATATCAGATGCTCGAGATCTTAAATATAATGGTACAAGAAATAAAGGACAGGCTCATGTCGCTCGGGATCGGTCTAGAATTATCGGAGTCGGTAATGGACCTGATATGTGAAGTAGGGTATGACAAAGCTTATGGAGCCAGACCTCTTCGGAGGGCAGTTACCACAATAGTTGAAGACCCATTGAGTGAGGCATTCCTTTATGGAGATCCAAAGCCAGGTGATACTTTTGTTATTGATTTGGATCCCACTGGGAATCCCTTTGTCAAAAACCAAAACCAATCCAATACTGCATTTCCACTTGTTTGACATAGAAGAACATAGTAACCATGTTTACCCATGATTTAGAAAAATTAAATTGTATAGTTAATGTATATTTAGTGTATAGCTACGTCGATTTCTCGACAAATATTCTTTGAAATGTGTTATACATTCGATAAACAATAATTGTATATTTTTGGTCGGATATAGCAAATAACACCAACTTCATAGCAGACCCCCCCTCGTGTCATCTTTTGTAGAGATTTGTGTTAATCGTCGGTGATTGTTAGAGAGACGAGAAGCTTTATTTCGAACTTTTGAGCCTTGAATTTTCGATAATTTCTTTATTGATTCATTGGAAGATGAAAAGGTAGAGTTGGTTTATGAACTCGCGCATGCATGTGAGGATTTGTTCTTTAATTTGGATGAGAGTTGGGTAGTTCTCTAAGTGCTATTTTCGAGTATTGAATAATAGAGCTTCATCCTATTGCAAGCCCAAAAGGAACTTGGTTTAAATAAATTGCTTATTGAAGGATCAATGGTACATAAAGTGAAGAATGTAATTACAAGGGTGAAATGTTCGTTTGACCTAACTGAAATTACGAACAACTTGTAATGGACACAACTTGTCTTATAAATCATATAGTTCAATTATAGGTCTTGTTCTATAAAGCATAAGAGTTCAATTATAGGTCTATTGGGAAATAGTCTATGGTTAATAAAATGAAAATTGATTAAATAAAAATTTTAATTAATTAATTGAATAAAATTGGAACTTAATAAATATTAATACTAAAAAGATCGATTTAGTTAAAAGAAAGTTTTGAAAGTGTGTAAATAAATATTTAATATATGATATATTTAATTTGAAGGGTTTAACGTGCATCTTAACGTTTAAAGTGCTCTTATGTACAACAAATCAACTCCCTCCATGCTTAAATATTGATAATATGACATGTTTTTAAATCCATTCAAAGTAGAGTTTAATAGACTATTTCTTCGTAAGTGTGTACCATAACGTTTAACATGTTTTTTCATACATTAAATCAACTCAGTTCAGACTCATATTTCTATGACATACTTCTTATATCGTGTTTTCATACATACTACGAGCATAGCTCAATAAGAAGTTTCAAGATGGCACTTACTTGAAATGCGCAACACGTTTTGCTTGGGTTTAAGTCTTCAAAAATCTCAAATTTCATCAAATTCCTCAAATACGCCATAAATTAAGCCAATAGAGCAACATCAACGCCCACGTACGGTGGCTACTACTACACATGTTCTCTATTTATTTTTATTTTATTTTAAACTAGGTATTACAATAAGTCAGTTTGATATAAAACCTAGCTAATTGAATCTAAGAACCTAATGAAAACTCTCCAATCAAAATGATTTTATCCCAGATGATCGGAACTATTGAGAATTAAATCTAAAAATTTTGCTGAAAAATAAAAATCTAATATATTTAAGAACCCCAAAACGATAAGAAATCACCCTTATAAAAAGTACGATCCGAAATATCTTGTTGATCTTATCGCAACCCAAGAAAACTAGTTTAAGATTCAAATCACTGCATAATCAAATTTGATCATGTCAAACTTAAATAATTATAAGCATGCAAACTACATTAAAGAAACTTCAAAAGTCGTAATGTTCGTAGTTATGACCATGTCAAGAGAAAAAAGTTTCGACAAATTTCATAACACGCTCATAAAAGACACTAGAGAATGTGAAAGGTCCGAGAAGGTTTGAACCATAAAAATTGTTTTTGTTGTATAAATGGATGAAATACGATAGATATGAATTAAAAGTTGAAGAAATTATTAAACCATTTGTAATTTGAAATTAAAAAACATAATTTAATTAATTTTATTTTAAGGAGATTGAATCGATTTCAAAGTTCATAGCAAAATTTATGATTTAACGAGACACTCAAAGCACATACATAAAGCAAACCGTAAAGTGCGAAGCCGACGGAAATTTTCCAGAAGGATCCTTTCTGAAAGTTCGGAGATTTGACGAAAAGAGAGTATGTTGGGCAATTGAAAAACGAATGAGAAGATTTCAGTGTTGAATCCATTTCCTCGTGCGTTCCATTCTCTCTGGTTTTGAATTTCTTGTTGCAATCGATCATGGCGTCGTCTGGCAGCGGATTGACATTCAAACTGCATCCTCTTGTGATTGTGAACATTTCCGATCACTACACCAGGGTTAAGTCTCAGATGAATCCTCCCTCCTTAAGCAGTTCATCTCCATCCCCATGCGCCCTAAGTAATGGCGCCGATGTAGCCGATTCTGCGGACCCTTCCACTTCTCCTCCTGCTCCTAGGGTTTACGGTTGTGTTGTTGGCGTTCAGAAGGGCCGCACGGTTGAGATCTTCAACAGCTTTGAGCTTCTGTATGATCCCAAAACTCATTCACTTGACCGCACCTTCCTTGAGAAGAAGCAAGAGCTCTGTTAGTAATTCTTGACACTTCTTTTGTTTTTTTTTATTTATTTATTTATTAGAGTTGATGTTATTATTGATGATAACCGAGCTGCGTTCTTGATTGGAGCAGATAAGAAAGTTTTTCCCCACTTCTACATTTTGGGTTGGTATTCTACTGGGAGTGATGCCATGGAGTCTGACATGCATATCCATAAGGCTGTAAGTTACCATTTAAACTGCGATCATACTATCTTGGCACAGAGTTGTTTACAGGGTTTATACATTCTCAAGTACACTGTTGAATTTTAAATGAACTCTTAATTCCCAAAGCCTTTTATTTGCATACCTAAGAATCGTGGTGTTAGTTTCTCATGAGTTTTGTAATTATCAGCTAGGTCTCATTCTTTTAGATTGGAGTCCAATCCTCCCTAGCTAGGGCTTGGATTCCATTTGAGGGATGGATTTTTGTATGTTCTTGTAATTCTTTTCATTTGCATTGTTTTTCTCAATGAAGCTTAGTTTTTCATTAAGAAAATGCGTACCTAACATCTGGTTTATTATTAACTCTCTACTTCGGGTATGTATATGTGTGTGGATGCGTATACATTCACATGCGTTTGAACCACCACAATGAGACCAGACAACGATATTTTGACTGCCAAATTTTCAATCCTCCAGCTCTTGCTATGAAAGATTTCTTCCTATTTACTTGAAGCCCCGACATTGACTCCAACAAATATGCTAAGTTTACATTAAGTTATAGAACAAGCGTCATCCCTTAACCAAAAGAAAGTGGTTAGTATCATTTGCAAAATATCAACGAAAGAGATGTACCCAATTCATTTCAACTTTAAAACCCTCAGTGTAACTCTGCTTCATTTCACTCAACACTAATAGCCTGAGAACATCCACCACAACGATAATATGAATAGAGAAAGAGAAGTATCTTGTTTGATATCTTGTCACAAAACATTCTTCCTTGAACGGTAGACAATTAAGATAGAATAATCAGTTGACTGAAGACAATTCCTCATCCAAGATCGCCATCTAATGCTAAAGCATTTTTTTTCCTTAAGGGCCTTAACCAACAACTCTAAGTTTACTTGATCATAGGCTTTTTCAAAGTTTATCTTAAAAGAATACCTTTTTCCCTTCCAAAGCCTTATTTGTAACTGAGACATGTTCCAACATTTGTCTCTCTACTAGCCACAGAAGCCCCTTGGGCACTAGAGATGGAACTAGGAAGCACCTTTCTCATTCGCTCCACCAATGCCTTTGATTATCTTGTAGAAATTAGTAACTGGGCTAACTGGAACGTCGTTCTTAATTTTTGGTGCTCTAGTCTTTTTGTGTGAGGGCAAAAGAATATTTCATTTGTATTGGAACCTTCCATTACTCTCTCTCAAAATTTTATTGAACACTCAAAACAAATATCCTTCTATGAAATCCCAAACATGCAGGAAACAAGGAGAAAGTCCCTTGGTTAACCATCTGAACCTATAATCTACCTTCATTTTGTCTCAACTAAACTCCACATTTCTATTTATTGGGTTAAAATGTCATCCAGAAACTGACATTCTAGAAACTTATTTTGAGCATACAAGTGAAAAAATATTTAAATTTTCTTAATGATAGAAAAATCTATAATGATTTGCTCTATTTTGAGTGGTACCCCTATGTATTATCTCTCCCTTTTTAGAGCTCCGTACGTGGTTTATAAGAATATTGAGAAGCTTATGGCAATTTCCTTTGGGAAGGGGTGGAAGAAGGAAAAAAGTCGCACTTGATTAGGGGAAGTCATTGAGAGGCCAATTTACTTAAGGGACTAGAAATTGGAAACTTAAGGACTTGTAACAAAAATATTGTAGCCAAATGGCTTTGGCGTTTCACCCTTGAACCTAGCTCTACTTGGCACATGATTATTGAAAACAAGTTTGGTTCTCATCCTTTTGAGGGGTTGTCGGGTGGGATTAAAGGCACTTAATGTAATCTATGAACGAATATCTTTGTTGAATCCTTCTTTCTCTCACTTGGTTCATTGGTTCATGTTGTGTCTCTGATCTTTTGGTTAGGTCGGGGAGCTCAATTTCTGTTTCGTTTTGTTTTTGTTGCTCTTTGACACATAGGGAAGCGACAAATGTTCTCTCTCTCTTGACCATGCTTGGGGAAGTCATTTTGAGGCATAGTAATGTTTGACTGTGGAGTTCCAACCTTCTGGAGGGTTTTTCTTACAAATCTGTTTACGTAGTTTGTTGAACCCTTCTCCCTTGGAGGATTAAGATATTGAGGAAAGTGAAGTTTTTACTTGACAAGTGTTACATGGTTGAGCTAATACTATGGATCAATTTGCGAGAAAAATGGCCTTGTTAGTTGGTTTGTTTTGTTGTATTCTATATTGGAAGGTGGAGGAAGACTCGAATCACACTTTTTGGAGACGTGAGTTTGGGAGGTTCATTTGGAATCTTTTCATATGATGCTTGCCTTTTCGCTAGCTCGACACAAGAAAGTGACATGATCGAGGAGTTCCTTCATCTGCCTAGCTCGACATAAGAACACCAGTGATATGGTTTGCTGGGGTGTGTTTTATAAGATCCTTGGAGTGAGCGGAATAACAAAGTGTTTAGAGGTTGTAGATGGATCCAATTGATGTATGGTCCCTTGTTAGATTTCATGTTTCCTTTTGGGCTTCAATTTTGAAGATCTTTTGTAATTATTCTTTAGGTACTATTTTGTATAGTTGGAGCCATCTTCTTTAATTGAACTTTCTTATGTGGGTTTGTTTTTTTTGCATGCCCTTGTATTCTTTCATTTTCTTAATGAAAGTTGTCATTATGAAAAAAGGGGGGAAAAGGGTTCGTGAAGGTCACTCAAAAGTCTTGTAATTTGACTACCAAGGTTCTTAGTTTTTTTTAGGATGGGGTGATTTTTTTTTTAGATATGTACTCTCTATTTTAGCCTTTCCTAATTGATTATTGGTAAAAAAAAGCAAGTATTCTTTTATTTTTTCTCAATGAAAGTTGTCATTAAAAAAAGTTTGTGAAGGTTACTCAAAAGTTTTGTAATTTGACTACTAAGAGTACTAGTTTTTCTTAGTAGTAGGTGTTTTTTATTCTAATATGAATTCCCTATTTTAGCCTTTCCTTATTGATTTATGGTAAAAATAAAAAATAAAAAATAAAAAAAATAAATAAAAGGGCAAGCAAAATTTCAAATCCTTTTAAAATCACAAGTTCATAGCTTGAGAGGATCATCAATGATAGGATTCATCTCCATGCTTGTTGACTTTTCCCTGAAGGGCATGCAAAAGGGATTTTCTACGGATATACTTTAGCCCTGAGGGTTGGAGTGCCGGGAGTTAATGGTGGACTTGATGAAAGTAGTGTCATGCCTCTCTATTAGCATCCATCTTATAGTGAATTTTCCAGTTTTTCAAATATAAGTTTACTGGTCGATGTTTCTCCCACCTTGTGAGTTTGGAAATTTATTTATGTACTAGAGTTCAGAATAGGTTCGTTTTTTTTTTTTTCTCTTTCTTTGTCTTTATTGTTCATGTGCCATTGAATATTATGATATGATAGAAAAACTTTTGAAGACCAGCCTTTGTGGGTCTACTCTCTCAAAGACTTATATTATTATACTTGTTCTCTGACTTCGATCAAATCGAAATGAAGGTTCTTTGTAATCTTCCTGGTCTTTGTTGGGAGGATGCATATCTTACTTTATGTATTTTGCTTTTCAATGATGGAATTTGATTTCTTACGAGAACAAGAGAGAATATATAGTTTGATAGATGTAATTGTACTTCTTTTCTTGGATGGGAAATTAGAATATTATAATGGATATAATTGTAAAATTAATTTTGATGAGCTTTCTGACTTGACAGTTGATGGATATCAATGAAAGTCCTGTCTATGTTCTTCTTGATCCTTCCATTAATCATGCTCAAAAGGATCTCCCAGTTACTATATACGAGAGTGGTAATATGTCTTGTTTCTTTTCTTCTTATTGACATGTCATTTGTCTGCAGTACTTCATTTTCCTCATTATATTAGTTCTGTTACTAATAAAACTTATGTGGTTGTATGACCCTTCATTTTTCTTCATTAGTTTAATGCCAAATCTTCTTAGGTTGAGCATCCACGATTGCCTTAGTGGTGCATGTAGTGTGTATAATAGGGTTTTCATCTATTTAGGGATTGATAACCATTTCTTAAGCCTTGGCTTTTAATATATCCTTTAAATAATCTGTTGGGAAGAATGCTATACTTGTGAAGAAATTATACGACCTTTGAGAAAATTCCATCAAAATACTTATAAAGAGAAGCCATGAAGAAGGTCCTAGTTGATTAAAAGACCTTTCTTCTTTGAAAGAGTGGATGTGGGAGGAAGGTTTCAATTGAGGAATGGAGTGGGTCGAAGGTTGGGATAGTGGAGTTGGAGCTGAGGACAGTAGCTTGGGCTCAGGACTGTTTAGTGGTAGGTTCTATGGTGGGGACGCAACAAGTTTTTTCGATGGAGGCTAGTTTCAATGGTTATCTTCTTTCAAGTTTTGTTAAGCTTGAAGAGGAGATGCAATTTTCTGTCTCAGGAGTCGTTCAAAGGTATAAGGTTGTCAATCTTTATTCCAGAGGATTTGCAAAGTTCTTGAAAGATTTTGTCATTCACGTTTGGGACTTGAAGTTATTGGCAAAGGAGAGGCATTCGACATTTTCAGCGTGTTGGATTACAACATTAGACATTTCCCTATTTCTAAGGTTTAGGAAATTGATTTTGACGATTGTAGATTTGTGTGGGGGGCTTGAAAGGGAAGCAATATTCAGGGACGATTTCTCGGGTGCGGTCACTCTTTTTTGCGTAACTCCTTTTATGGTCCTTGTCAAGTCTTGCCTCATCTGACTTTCTACTAGGGAGTGGCTCTTCTTTTGCCCCTTGTCCCTTATCTCTATAAGTAGGGTTGAGAGGGGAAGTTTCACCTTTCCTAATGTGGAGGCTGTGTTTGGTCCTGACTCTTGTTCTAGATCTTCAAGCCTTTCAAGTATTCCTATGTGTGGGGCTGCTTTACGCTATTGGTCCTCAGGATGGGCTGCTCTTGCCTCAATTTGGATCCATTCAGTTTCTATTTAGACTCCCCTTGTGGATTTGATTGATAATATCTTGAATAGGAAAAGTGTCCAAAAGTCTAGAACATGTAGAAAGAAGCTAGTTAGGGAATTAGAAAAGTTCAATTGTTCGGTTAATTATGACAGGAAGAAAGCTTCTAAGGAGGCTGGGGCATCCACTGATTCTTGATAGTGAAGTAGAGGCTGGTTAAAGAAGTTATTTATCAGAAGAATCCAAATGTTGTGATTTTATACTAAACCAGTCTACTAACTGGTTAAAGAAGTTATTTATCAGAAGAATCCAAATGTTGTGATTTGGAAACTAAACCAGTCTACTAATATCTTCAGAGGCTGGTTAAAGAGTCTTTGGTAGAGGGGTGGGCTAGGAGGAGATTGAGTAGGAGGCCATCGAGGGGATTCTTGTTCTTTGGAATGTCGGTTGAGTTTTCCAATGGAGATATTCATAAGTATGTTCTTTGTCTCGATTTTGATTCTTTTTGAACAATATGGCGACTTGGAATCTGGGGTTTGCGATCTGCCTAAGATTTGAGGTAGACAAGAGTTTTTAGAAGAGTTGGGGAGATTTGTCAGGCTATTGTGGGCCCCGTCGGTGTGTTGAAGGGACTTTAATATTGTTTGTTCTCCTTTGAAGAAGGCGATGGGAGGGAGAGTTACGAGATCTATGAGGCTTTTTAATGATTTCATCAGGGTTGTAATCTTTTGGGTCCTCCTTTAGTTAATGGGAGGTTTACTTGGTCTAGTTGGAGGGTGCTAGTAAGATTGATAGGGTTTTTTATGGCCAAGGAGTAGGTGGATGGGTGTGGTACTGGAGACAGGTGTTACGGCCTATAGTTACTTGGACCACTGACTGCATATTTTTAGTTCTCGCTCAATGAAGTGGGGCCCTTATCCTTTTCATTGAGAATATGTTTGTCCATCCTTCGTTCAAGGCTTCTTTTCCATCATAGTGGAATATGGTCCTTCCAGGCAACTAGGAAGGATGTCGTTTTATGGGAAATTAAAAATATGGTAGCTTTTAAGTATATTAACGTCATTTTTGGGCTTGAACATGGGGTGGTTTTTTTTTTTTTTTTTTTTTTTTTTTTTTTGAGATGCTTAAGGAGGGAAGCTTGTCTTTTAAGGTGGAGTTTGTGAAGTTGGTCAAGCGAGAAACTGTTAATTAGAGGCAAAAAGCTAAAGCTATGTGGGCAAAGTATGGGGATATTAATATGGCTTTGTTCCATCATTTTATTGATTCTCTTGAAAATGATTGGAGGGAGATGGTTATTGGGAGAAGTAAATTGAGGAGGAAATCCTTTCCTTTTTCTCTGGTTTATTTGACCTGGGTGCTAGCAATTGGCCCTCTGTTTAAGGGCTGGACTTGTTTCCATTTGGTAGGGTGAAAAGTTTGATTTTGAATGGTCCTTTCTCGCTGAAAGAAAGAAGAAAGCCTGTAGAGTGCAAAAGGAATAAGTCCCTCAACCCTGATGGGTCTCTGTGGATTTCTTCCATGATAATTGAGAAGGCATTAAGGGCGTTCTTGAAAGGGTGTTCGGGGAGTTCTTTGAGAGGGGCATTCTTGATACCTCTCTGAATGATACTTTTGTTTTCCTGATTCCTAATAAAGAGAGGGCAATGAAGGTTAAAGACGTTAGACCCATTAGTCTGAACACAAGTGTCTATAGGATTATTGCTAAGGTTTTGGCAAAGAGATTGAAGAGGTCCTTCCATCAACGACTTCAGAATTCGAGGGTGCATTCGTTGTAGGGAGACAAATCATTGACTAGGCTCTTACAGCTAATGGGCTATCAAGGATTGCAGAGGTTGTAAGTAGGAGAGAGTTATTCAGTAAGCTGTTTTGTAAACAGTTGACTTGGGAATGGTCTGTCTGTATATAGCCAAGAGAAAACTCTGGAATGTTGGTGATATGGTATTTTTCTTTGGGCTATGTACTTCTAAAATAAAAAGTATGTTGTGTATAATATGGATTAATAACATTTGTTTGTGAGAAGGGAAAGTGAAACTTTGACTCTTCAAATAATAAGATATTTTAAATGCCTTGCAAATTTGTTGTTCCTATCGCCCGGTCACCCAATTTCACCTTTGGGGTTTTGTTTATTTGGAACTTGAAACATTTTCGTCTCGTCCTCAGTTTAGAAATATCACTAGGAGAATACTGCATATGTTAGCATGTGCCATGTCACAGGGTATGCCCAGTCACGTTGCATTTACTGTCTAAATTGATTTTGTTAAATATTTTTTTGACATAGAGGGGATGGGTTCCGATGATTCAAATTAAACAAATTTAAGTTCGGGCTCTTAGAAACCTAGTTTGACAAAATGTCTCCCAAGGGTTATTGTCATGGGGTGACCTAAGTGGACGGTAGTTTTTGTTTTTGTGAACCCCAATGAAAATTACTTTTTGTCTTGCTCTTAATTCCTACATTACACGTGATTGTAATTTATTTTATTGCCACTTTATTCCAATGTTAAATCTCCACTAGAATTTTTTTTAGAAAAGAATTGTTTGCATGGTCGTATTAACTCCGGTTCTTTGGGGTTCTTACAACTACAGAACTACATCTTATAGAAGGGATCCCCCAGCTAATTTTTGTTCGCTCAAGTTACACTATAGAGGTTTGTTCACTCCTTCGTTTCTTGAGTCCTCAAACTTGTTGCAATTCTTGTTATTGAGTTTCTCACACATTTCTTACTCTTCAAAGACGGTAGAAGCTGAGCGAATTTCTGTTGATCATGTTGCACATTTGAAACCATCTGATGGAGGCTCTGCTGCAACTCAACGTGAGTGATCCTGTACCTCTTTTAGTTCAATCTGGGGTTAAAACTTCGTTATTACTTATTGCCTTTCATGTTTTGATTTGGTAATCATATATCCATAATGAGAGAAATTTGATCTTGAATGCAGTGGCTGCTCACCTTGCGGGTATTCACAGTGCCATCAAAATGCTGAACAGCAGAATCAGGATACTTCACAGTTATCTTCTGGCAATGCAAAATGGTATTTTCAATTCTTTACTGTGCATAAAAATGTGTACAATGAAAAAATTGAGAGTACAGAAAGCAGGGTGGGTATTCCTTTTCTTTTTGCATCTGAACATGACTGCTGCATTTGGTGGTTTCTGATGTCTAGTGAATTCTTCATGGAAAACTTGCGATTAAATGGCTCAATTTGAGATTGATTTTTTCGTATCGGTTATTCTCTGAATCAGGTGATATTCCTCTGGAGAATTCTCTACTAAGACAAGTGTCTAGTTTACTCAGAAGATTACCAGTTATTGAATCAGAAAAGTTTCGAGATGATTTCTTGACGGTGAGTACTCTCGCATCTCACATGTCTCATTCGCTTGGCCTTGATTTTCCTGCAGTTAAAAACTTCAAACATTTGCTCCAAAATTTTAGACATTACCTTGATTTTGTGATTAGTTATTCATACTTCCATAATCTCCCACCTTTCTTTCAGGAATATACTGACACAATGTTGATTACGTACCTAGCAATGTCCACTAATTGCTCAAGGTGTGATATTTCTGATCTCGTTTTATACTTTTTCTTTGTAGTGTATGAAAATATTTTGTTTAGTAAATTATATATTATACATCTCTAGATGTGGAATACTACATAGGACTGCTAACTAGATTAGAATCACAAACATATGCCCGGTAACATATGATCTTAAAAATAGAATCAACACTTGGGCAATGCCAAATGTGTGGCAAGTAAAAATACGTTTTTAGAGCAGTACATGTTTCCACTTCTACATACTTAGACTCACACGAACCTTTTCGGATATAAAATTCAAAACAAATAACAGGTCCCACGAACAAAAACCTCTCATCTCAAAATCATTTCTCACACCTTTTACTGATCGCTTTATTGGTTTTATTAAGTGGACTTTTTAGTTACTATAATGTTTCATTTGTACTATTATAAACTATTTCTTAGTCCCATAATGTAAATATGAAAGTCAAATTGAAGATTTTATCAATTAGTTTATTTCCATGTATATATTTACTTCATACTAGACGCGTCCATCACTTGTTCCAAATATGTTTGAATTTAGAAAGGAAAAGATTACATTCTAGAAAACTCTCGGTTTGTACTTCTACCTTCCTAGTTTGTATAAATCTCCTGATGTAAACATACGGGTGCATGTAGGTTGGTCAACTTCAAAATGTCTGGTTGATTGATTAAGTTAATTGAACTTTCTGTTTTCTTTTTCCTTTCTTTGTACAACTTTCCGTTGATAATATATTATTATTGTGAGAATGTCAAGTATTAAGTTGATGGTATAATTACTATTGTGATCTTATGCCCTGTTCTTGTTGGAAAAAAATAAATATTTGTTGATCTGCTAACATGATACTTTTTCCCCTCTCCTTCCCTCATGCGAAACTCTATTCATCCAGTGCAATGAATGAGCTGATTGAAAAATTCAACATTGCATATGACCGCCATAGTCGAAGAGGGGGCCGAACGGTTTTTATATAAAAGCTCCTTGCTGGGACCAACTGTATTACAGAAGGTTCAGGTACTACTTTGATGATGGTGCTAGGATTTGAGTGGCAATGGAAGGGGATGATATAGGAATTCTTTTTGTTTTTTGTTTATTTTTTGCTCTTACCTTTTATTTGATACTTTATCTGAGTTTAAAGATGCTTATTGTTCTCAGTTAACTGGAGCAACTTCTATAGTCATAGACAATCTTATGATGGAGAAGTATTATAATGCCAAAGATGCACTATAGACTGAATCTGATATGATTTCAGGGTGATTTAAGGGCACTTTTGGGAGTTACTTTGAAAATTTTAAAATCATTTTTGTCTTCGTATTAGAACATGGTTTTAGTTATTCAAAATTAATTTTTTAGCATGAAAATCATGTTTAAAAAGTGTAAATTCAAACATTAGAAGAAACGTGCCTTAAATGCTTGAGGGTGAATGATACAAACTTTAGGTATGATTTTAGGGCTTAACCATTAGTGGTGAAATTTTTTTCTAATTATAATCCAATAGAGAATCACATCTAGAGGGTATGGAAATAACAATAAATGGATAAAGATATTTGCCTATAATAAAAGAGCAAATATGATACATATGGTAAATCGTAATATAAGTCAAATATCTTAGTTAGGTTTAGATATTGGGTCACTCCCCTCGTATTTACAATGCTACTAGGTTACTATGTGACTATTAGAGAGTTGGTGAGGAGTTTATTATGACTAATTCCAGGTTACTATGATGTGACTATTAGAGAGTTGGTGAGGAGTTTGTTATGACTAATTCATGTACCTATCTTAGTTGGATAGGTAGGGAGTTCATGATTGCTCACCTTGACTAGTTAAGCTTAGAATTATCGCCTATTTGTTCAAAGATAAGTATGAATGGATGTTTAGAAATGAACAGATTAGGAGGCCGATCGTATTTAGGATATTCAGTCTGATTCGTCTTGAAAAGTAGTCTTTCATAAACAGGAAGGGTAGGTCTTCGCCTCACTTTTTGGATTGGTTCGCGAGTCAATGTTTTTGCCCACCTTAACCGACAATAATTGGGTAGACTATTCTTCCGACCTCATATTACCTCATACCATTTCCCAATTCATGTAACCCTCGTCAGTTAAGATAGGTGTCAAGCTACATTGAATTTGAAAACATTGAATTTGAAAACATAGGATGAGAAATCATTCAAATCTTTGTTTGGTAATTATTGGCATACCAACTAAATGTTTGGGTGGTTAAGTCATGGATTCATACACAAATTAAAAGGGGTCTTGAAAGAATGGAACTCGACATTGCAAAAGTTGTGAAAGGAACTCGATGCACTCAAGATACAGCCATAATTAAAAAATGAAGGTAGAATCTTGACCAAGGGTAGAACAAATGAAATGCGACCAACATGTCGTCGTAACTGGAACTTAATTGATAAATTTTTCTTAAAATCTTGAATTGACATATTTTAGGAAAATTCTCCAGTAAATTTTCTCAAATCAAGTGATTATTCCCGGCTCGGATCTTAGGATTGTTCAACACTTTGTCATATTTCTTCTCAATTTCAGTAGTGGCACACGAAGCGCCCCTAATCACTTAGGTTAGCATTCATTGTATAAAGTTCAAAGTTGAAAGGTTTAATCAAACACGTTTTTATAAAAACAATTCAAGAAAATCGCGTAGAAATGGAGCTTTGCCTTTTGTATCTAGACATAAGACACGAACTTTTAGAGTCAATAAAGTTGTGCTTAAATCATTTAAATTAAAATTAGTCACGAGCTATAAGATTTATTTCTTATACTCATAAAAATATTTATAAAAAAATTGAATAAGTTTTGAATCAGACTCATGATTTTAAACCCTAAACCCTAATTTGCATATGAATAAATATCGGTAAGAAAGTAAAATTTGGATCTTAAATTTTGACATAATTGTGACTATGAATGTTATGATTTTGGAGAAAGAACAAAAGAAAATCTTGTTTTTGTGTATTCAAATTCCGTCACGATTGGTCATATCCACAGGAATAATATACACCACACAACTAGGATTTTGCCGTAACGCTATGAATTCCAAGTCCAAATCCAATCAAGACGATAAACATTGGCCGCCCAACCAGATCTGATCTCCGCCATGGATTTGCCTCCATTTCTTTACCACCAACGGGATCAATCCAGGTATATCTCTCCTCCTCCTCCTCCTCCTCCTCCTCCTCCTTCCTCCGCCCCTCTTCCTCACCTTTTTTTTCCGGACGATCCCAATTTCCACTTCCCTTCCAATCACCATCAGGTTCTTCATAACATTCCCGATAAAGGGCTAGATTTCCCTCTGCGGCCGCCACCGCCACCGCCGTCGTACCGTCATCCTACGATTCATCCACTCCCGTCACAAGCATCGCCGCTAGGTTATAATCCCTCTCAACCACACTTTGTTGTTTCTTCCTCGATTCACGATGACCAATTGAGGTCTCCCCACCCTATTCGTGAATTTCCGCGCTCCCCTCCGCTTTCCAGTCGAGTTTCTTTCGACGGAGGTTTTCACCGCGATTTTGTTGACCTAAATCATTCGTTCCATGAAACTCGGTTTGATGTTTCGGATCCATCGAGAGGCTCTGCGGATAATCGACCTCCAATTCCGCATTCTCCTATCGATTTTCAGCATGGAGCTGGCCACCGAGAAATTGATTACAGATCTGTCATGCCGTATCCGCCCCCTGATATGTTTAGGTATAGTTCAGGTAGTAGTTCTAGGAGGGGAGCGGAATACAATGATAGATTTCAGACAAATCCAAGAGAAGAGGTGCTACGGGGACGAGGTGAGGAGAATTATTATCACCACGATCAGCTTAAAGCTGATTCCAATATCACCTTTATGGAATCTGGAGCGTTGCAGAGTCCATTATCTAGAGATAACAAATTTACTTCTGGTAGTTTTGATAAACATCGCTATGGCTCGAATTATGAAAAAGAATCTTTTAGGAGTCGTAGGAATGGTAATGTGGTGGGTAAAAATCAGAGATGGGTTCATAGCAAACAAACCTTTAGAAACATGCACAATTCGTACTCAGATGGAAGCAATGATAGAGGATATGGTGACCGTTGTGATTTTCGAATTATGTCTGGTAAGCATGGACATTCCAATCCAGAATCAGGAAAATATTACAGTGACAATAAGGATAGTATAGAAGGTTATAATGAGTACGCGTCCACTCCACGGAAGCAGGTACAGAAAAAGAGTGCTTTTCTCAGAATTCAGATGGCAAATCCTTGTCACAGTAACCGAGAGAGTGAACAATTGCACGATTCTGATTATTTCGATGAGAAGAACGGTTTCCACAGAGGCAAAAATCAGGTTCGATCTCAGGGCTACAGAATAGATGCAGGGAAGAAGAGACAGGGAAGTCCTATGGAGCTTGATGTTTCTTTTAAATCCAATTCATTGGTGGCCAAGGCGATCGTGACACCAACACAGTCTGCTCCGACTTCTCATATGGATAAAATGCCTGGATATGAAAAAACTACAAATGTTTTGGTTCCCGTTCCCCACCATAACTCTACTGACTTGCATTTAACGGGAAAGAACAAGGATGATTTAGGCACAAATGATGTTACAAATCCTGCCCCATGTCCCCCAGGTTCTAAAAATGAGCTGAAAGAATCAGAAGAGAAGGCTACAGGTTCGTTGGCTGGTAATGGATCTAACAATTTAACAGATGCTTCTCTGGTTAAGGGCAATTATTCACTTAGAAAAACTAACGTTGAACGACCTTCACAAGGAATGGTGTCAGGTATAAAAGGAAGGAATGTTTATGGAAAAGTAGCTACTGTGAGAACCATGAAGAAGAAAAAGGTTGTGAGGAAAGTAGTGAAGAAGGTAGGAAGTCCCCGACTGTATTTACAGACAAGAAACAGCAATGTTGACCCTTTGAAAGCATGTAGTTTGAAAAATATTCCGCCGGTGTCAGAAAACAAGTCTTCCACATCTGGAATGAACTCAGATCATGGTTCTGCGTTGAAGGCTTCTCTGCATGGTATGTCTGGATCGCTAGATAATGGAAAAGCAGATCAGTCTGTCCTGCCTATAACATCAGAAGAGTTTCAAGCCAACACTGATATGGGCTTGGAGTGTGTACCTGCAGATGATAGTAATAAAAATAACTTCGATTCTCCATTGAACCCCTTGATAAAAGAGGCAAGAGGATCTAATTCTAATAAGGATCTTAAACTATCAAATGGACCTAATGACTTCGATTTTGAATGTCAGAAGTCAATCAAGCCTAAACTTTGTGGGAATGAAGAAGATTTGTCACTTGAGAATGTATATAGTAAAGGGTCTAAATCTATCATGTTTTCCCTAGGAAGCAGTCAGTCTGGAATAGTGAGTTCAAATGATCCTAATCTACATGATAATCTTGTAAAGGGAAATAGTTTGGCTGTTAATAAAGACGTTCCCATGGATTTTGATAATGGGGTAACTCAGGTTCAAGATAATTCACTTTGTGAAACTTTTTTAGCTGATGGAATTTGCCAGCAATGTGCCAACAGGGTAACTGGACCTCCTGAGACTGATGTCGTGGGAGTATCTGCAGCAAAAGTTACAATTAGAAATTCTTTGGTGGGCGTAAATCCAGAAGCATCGGAAATGCAGCAGATTGATTCCAAAAATTTGCAAGTCTATAACAGTGGACAACATACTAATCAAGATTCAAATGACTGTCGTCAGTGTACTAATATACGAGTGAATGAGGTTCTTAATTGTGAGAGGATTGGTAGTGCAATGAGAGAATCGAAAGCTATGGATAGTTCTGTTTCACTAGGTATTAGTTCGGTAGAAAGATCTGCCAAAGATAAGGTTTCAATTAGTGGTGGACAAGGTGAGAAATCTTTGTCAAAGATGAGTAAAATTAAAAATTGTTTGGATTTTGCAGGTTCTCGTGACATCAATCAGAAGACGAATTCTGAGGATTTATGTGTACGTTCTAATTCTAAAAATTATTGCCCTTCAGAGCAGGGTGTTTCTGGTGATGGAAGCATAATAATAGATGTAAATCCTACCACCACTGAAGAGAGTCCAATGCCTGATTTCAATTTATTAGGTAAGTCGTCAAAAAATAAGTTGTCAATGGGCTTTGATGTTAATAATAGAGGAAATGACATCAAGTCCCGAAAGAAGCGAAAGATATGCATTGCTAGTCCTGTTTTGCCTTGCCCCAGTGTTGAATCTAATGAAGGGCCTGCACTTACAGTCATCTCTAGTTTAAACGATCAGTTAACCTCTAATGTTGAGTTAATGGAAGGAGAGGAGGTTGCAGCATCTACTGTGGATGCTTTTTTCAAAGCTAGTCCTGTTTCTACAGATTGTTCGAAAGGGATCAGCAAGATGCTCGATGAGATACCGAAAAAAGAAGATTCCAAAAAAATAAATATTGATGATGGTCCTTTTGAGTATTGCTTGAAATATGAACAACCAGAAAACTCTCGCTCAATCCAGGAGGAGTTGATTGTTTCAAAATGTCAACCACTTTCTTCATTGGGAAATGAGAAAGAAGACAGCAGTACTCCCACAATGGCACCAAATCAAAGAAATGATATGGATGTAGTGATTTGTAGAAGAAAAGAACTAAATATTCATGCTGAAGCACAATCTATGCTTTGTAATAAGACTGCACAGTGGGATAGTCCTCAAGTTCCATCCTCTCAGACCTTAAATTTTTCATATCCAGAAGCAGTTAAAGCGTCTTGTAATCTTGGCCAGGATAATGTGCATCATATAGAAAGATGCGCTGATGGTGGCAGCTGCCTCACTGCCAATTCTGACAATGAAATTATAGGCATTGCGAGTGACACCCAAGGTGATTTGGGTTCTCCAGAAACCTCCAATGTTCAAGGGATAGATAAATTACATTGTGAGGTATCTCTCAGAAATATTGACTTCAAAATGGATTGTGAATATGACAAAAAGGTGAAGGAGAAATCTAGTGCTGAAAATGAATTAAGGGCATCGAATGATACTTCATTTCCACAGCCTACGACCATTAATCAGAAATTAGGTTGCACCAATTCTGACAACAATTTGACTGCTGGCAAAGTAGTACCACGGGCATTGGTAGAATTAAAAAGTGGACTCCAAGCTGACAATCATTCTGCCAACTCGTGCAAAAAAAATCAGAATATGGTTTATCACAAATATCAGACAATTCCTGGTAAATCTTTTTCCACATGCACTGCTTCAAAGAAGATAGCATCTGATAAAAGTTTTCTTGGTACAAAACCCCGAAGTTGGCATCGGAATGTTAACACTTTAGTTCCAGCTCCTGGAAATGCGGCTTTATCAAGTACTATTCCTTCTCAAGGGCAGTTACATGGTGGAGATGGAATGCTTGAGAGTACTTTGTACATTCGTAAAGGTAACAGCCTAGTTCGAAAACCATCTCCAGTTGCAGCTCGAGTTTCAGGCTCCCATGATTTAAGTTCAAGCTCATCTGATCAACATGATTGCAGACCTAATATAAAATCTAATGGTAAGGTTGAGGTGGCTAATCCTCCTGTCCATTTTAAAGTAAGGGGAACTGATGTTCCTATTGATAAGCCCTTTCCTCCCCAACTATCTAGTGGGTCTGGGTCGCCCAATCATCCTATTCCCAATGCAGATTATGCACCATCTCCTTGCCATGAACCTGAATCAAATCTCACGAAGTCTAAACATGTTAGTGATCTGTCTAGGTCTGTTGGGGATCCCTCGAAGATTTTTGTAGCTCCTAAAAGCCTGGTTGGTACTGCTGATAAGAAAGAACATCTGACTGAAAAAAAAGACAAGAATTTTGTTTCTTCAGTTGTAAAAAAGATGGTGTATGTAAAGCGCAAGTCAAATCAGTTGGTTGCTACTTCAAAACCCTGTAATTTATCAACTAAAAATATGGAGACTACTTGTTCCTTGGCCTCCGATGGCTATTACAAGAGGAAAAAGAATCAGTTGATCAGGGCATCATCAGAATGTCAGAAGAAGCAGACTTCACTCCCCACCGAAGATATTTTGAACCCAGGAGGTCCAAGCTCTTATGGGGATGGAGATGCTAGAAGTTTTGATAAGAGACAACAATATAAAGGTATAATAGCTAAACATTAGCTTTTATTTTGTAGCTTTTGTATGTTTCTATTTATACAGTATCTCAATATGTTAGAACAATCTCAATTTTTATCTTAAATTTTTATGTTTCATTGTACTGTTGTACAATGGACGAAACTTATGAATGTACACACATCATAGAGATGTGGCAGTTTTACCAGGTTCTTCCAACTTTTTATCTCTCGTGTCTGCCTCTGCATATCTTGGAGCATTTTTAGTGCTTTCAGTGCAAGCTCTTATTCCCAACATCATTTTTCCTATTAATGCGTTAAATATGTATTTGTTGGTAATAGCTTTAGCTACCAGCCACTTTCAATTTCAAATTTTCATGTCCTTCGATGGAAGGTTTATAATTTTCTCCTTTTTAATTTCATTTCTTATGCGATTTTTTTTTTTTTTTGTATCTTTGAACATACTTGTAACAATGGAAATTTTATTTATTGTTAAAAAAAAGAAACGAGGCACTTCTTTTTCTTGGAACTTGCTTTTCTTGGTTAGAACATAGAACATGAACTGTTGATTCATATATGTGTGATATAGTGTTATTTTTTATTTTTATTTTTTATAGCTCATACTTTTTAGTCTAAAAATGTTTGAGATCTAGATTTTTCATGTATTTCCTTTTCAACTTTTGTTTTGTCTGTCCTCTGTGGTTACCTCGATCAAAAACACTGATAAGACTATTCTAAATCATTGTCTTTCATTTAAGAGAATAGCTTTATTAAATTATTGCTGGCTTTTGTTTTTATAAGTCTAAATCGTTGTGATTCAACTGTTTGATATTTCTTGCCCAAGTATGCTTATCCCTAATAGCCCTCATTTCTGCTTATATATGATTTTCTATAATGCATTTGTAGTGTGGGTTTAGTTTTCCTGACATTCATCCTGATGTTGTTTTACAATGAGCTGTAGTCATAGTAAAACTGAATATAGATTTTCTGTACAGCTGTAGTGAAAACATATAGGCCGTCAAAGTCCTCTTTGGTATGGACACTTCGCAGTTCTGTTGCTCCAGGAATTGTTGGTGGTAATTTGCAGAATCATAAGATGGCTCCTCGTCTTTTTCCTTGGAAAAGATCACATTGGCAGACCTTCAAGCTAAACGCTTCTACTCAGAGAAACAGCTCTTTCTCTATTGTCAGGCATGTGGTGCATGATTTCTGTTCTTATTTATTTATGTTTCTCTTTTCAACAAAAGGTGGCTGTTTGGCTCAACAAGTGGTAATTCCAATGTTTTTTCACCAGAAAATTGTTGCTGATGAGGAACAGGAACACAGTTTATAAAAGATCAAAACATGGATTTTCACTTAGAAAATCCAAGGTACTAAGTATTGGCAGGTCTAGTTTAAAGTGGTCCAAATCCATTGAAAAGCACTCAAAGAAAGCTAATGAGGTTTGTTCGAAGTTAGATAATGATACATGCGTTTACTGCAATTTGATTTTTCTCTATAGTCCCTAATATATTCTGTTTGATGGGCACTTGTGGAGGCAAGAATGATCTTTGACCTTTTCTTTGATAACATATTTTTTTTTAGCAAATAGTGTCTTTTTATTCTTCTTTAACATAGGAAGCTACGAGGGCAGTTGCTGATGTCGAAAGGAAGAAAAGGGAGCGTAATTTGGATGCATCTATTTCCTCTGATGCTCCGGGTGGAAATCAGTTCTCCTGTAAGTCCGTTAGATATTTGCAATTTGTGGACTTTTAATTCTCCGGTATGGCCGAGTAATCTGCAGTTTTCTTTTAATGAAGTGATGTGGGTTTGTATCTGTAGTAAAATGATGATACTTTGTTAACTAACATCTGTGTAAGTCATATTTTCCTACAACAAAAGGGTAATGGCATCTTTCCCATTACGTCCATGACACCTCTCAGCTAGTTGATATTTGCTTTTGTGGTGGATGTTACTAGTTGTCTTTTCTTGATTTTTTGGTCTCCTGCTGGTTCTGTTTTTGCTTCTGTTGTTGAAAAAACAGGCGAAGCACAATTTTAGTCCTTTCACTTTAGTTCTTGTAACATTGGTCCCTTGGACTTTTCTTTTGTAATGATTCAATTCTTGTATTTCAATTCAAATTGGTCTTATAAATTTTGTTGTGATTGAGCCATATAAATAAAGAGTATACATTTGTTAGGTACTCGAACACCCAAAACACAAGATAGTTATATATTGCAATATCAAAGGAAGATTACAATATAACAACAGCCTTTTGAGAGAGCTCTCTCTCCCAAATCCCGCAATGGAATATTCTACTAAAATGATCCACCCTTTTCTAAGAACCCTAATGGTAGGTATCCCTTTCCCATATATTGATATTAAGAGAAAATCTCCTGCCCTAGGGCAATACAAACTCCCAGCCAATTTGAGAGGGCGGTAAACTCTCCCATACCTTTCTAAAGCCAAAACTCAAAAACTAGAAAGAAAATATAAAAATAATAAATAATAAATTAAAAACCTACCCAAAACAAACAATCTCTCCCCTAAATATTCCATATACTTCTCACTATGTAGTGATGGGCCTACTTGCATTTCACGATGGGAGTTCAAAGCACCTTTCGATTGTGAAACATGAAACACTTGTTGGATAATAGCGTCCTTTGGTAATTTTAACTTTTAAGCTACTGGTCCAATTTTACGTTCAATGCAATAAGACACTCAAAGTATTTGGGAGATAGTTTCCTCATTCCTTTGCTTTGCTAGAGAGGCTTGTCTGTATGGTTGGGTTTTAAGGAACACCTAATCTCCAACTACGAGCTTTAACTCAAAGCATGTGTGAGCTGCAAACTTCTTCATGCGGCCTTGAGCGGCCCTCAAATGTGTTTTTAACACATAAGCAATACCTCTTTCTTTCAATTGATGGTCCAATGTAGCATTGGTAATTTTCATTTTACCGTAAGATAGCAAAGGAGGCAGGGGGCTGCCCATAAACAGCCAGAAATCATGCTATTTCAATTGAAATATGAAATGTAGTATTATTCCATAACTGTGCCCCGCTTAACCATGCCGACCAATTCTTCACGAACTTTCCCCGCAAAATACCTCAAATATTTCTCCATGCATTTATTCACTATCTCTGCCTGACGCATTTACTCAGATGCATAGATTCATGGGTATAGACTTCCTCTAATGTTCTTCTTCATTCTTCATGTCCTGTAGATGACCAAGCATCTGGTTCTACTACTCTGCAACCAAAAAAGAGTGCTAAGAAATTTTTTATTCCACGGAGTCTAATGATTGGAAATGACGAGTATGTGACTTATTTAAGCTACAAAGCATGGTTTGAGTATATGCACACACACATTGGATGAGAAGTATACCTGTTTACTCATATACCTACTATAGACAATTGAGCTAACATTCTTTTGTGGTTGACACTGAAAAACTGGCAGATATGTTAAGATTGGAAATGGCAATCAATTAGTCAGAAATACAAAAAGACGAGCACGCATATTGGCAAATGAGAAAATTCGATGGAGTTTGCACACTGCAAGACAGCGTCTGGCTAAGAAGCGGAAGTACTGTCAATTTTTCACAAGATTTGGCAAGTGTAACAAAGAAGGTGGCAAGTGCCCTTATATTCACGACACTTCCAAGATTGTAGTCTGCACAAAATTTCTTAATGGTTTATGCTCTAACGCAAGCTGCAAATTGACTCATAAGGTTCAGCACTGATTCAATTGATGGGCCTTTTGTTGTTTAAGCTTTGGTCTAAATTGTCCATAACCTTCGTCTCAATTTTCTTTCCTCCACAGGTCATTCCAGAAAGGATGCCTGATTGTTCATACTTTTTACAGGGTACTTTTCGAACTAAATTGTTTCAAAAAATTTATAGAACTGCAGGTTTATGATGGACTTCTTGACAGGTTTATGCAGCAGCAAAAATTGTGCTTATAGACATGTAAATGTGAACTCAAAGGCCCCTACTTGCCAGGCTTTTCTCAGGGGTTATTGTGCTCTTGGTAACGAGGTAATTTCCACTTTCATGAACTTTAGTTTCTAGGTACTCGACTTGAGTGGGACTCTTTTTTAATGTATTTTAACTCATAAATATGCTCTGGTCAAACACTTTCTGACAAGAAATTGAGACTTTTCAGATTCTGGTTAACTCTACCAGAAGTGGTTTGACATCTTACCATGCCTTCGTTCTCTGATGGGTTCGATTTGACTGAAAATCTTCAAGTTTTTTGAATGCTTCATGATGCTGCACTCCTAACCGGTGACTCAATATATTTATAGTTGTTGCCGTTTGGCGGTGCTTCCTGAAAAAATATGTTCGAAAACTGTTTTGCTGACTGTTTCATAGAACTGCTTTTAGAAGGTTTTTTATTTTTTTATTTTCCCAACAAAAAAGGGTTGCACTAATTCCTCCTGGGAACAAATTTTTTTGTTCTGTTAAATTATCCTACTTCAAGTTTTGCTCCATAAAATTACTTTAACTTTTACAGACAATATCAAGTTTTTTATACTTGATACATCATGTCATCGTGTTTGTAATTGTAAATCTAATGAAACTGGGTGTACCTAATTGTTCAGTGCCGTAAGAAGCACAGTTATGTATGCCCCTTGTTCGAAGCAACAGGTACATGTCCTGATAGACCCAAGTGCAAACTTCACCATCCTAAAAGACAAACTAAAGGAAGAAAAAGGAAACGATCAGAAGGGAAGAATAACGATCAAGGACGGTACTTTGGTTCTAAGAAATACGATGTTTCTGGGTCGAGAATGGTGGTGAGTGAGAAGCATCCTGTTAAGTTGAGTGACCCTTTTCCTGAAAAAGATCTGGCAGATTATATCAGCCTTGATGTTTCTAGTGATGAAGAGATTGCAGAAAGCCCCGACTCAACGAGCTTGAGTACGTCCTTTTGCGAAGGTTACCTCTCAGAGTTACTACTAAACAATCCCGACAAGCTAATCAAACCAGTTCGGATAATGACCGAGAATCTGACGATGCAATCGCTGGCAAACTGAGCTGCCTGCTGCTGATTCTGTGCCAGGTTTGTGTCCAATCTCTCACCACTACAGTTTAGTTTAGTGTATACCTGCTCTGCCAATATCTGTAACACACAATCACAGTTTAGGTTCTTTAGTATATAGCTTTTAGTTTTTCTTCTCAGTGCAGAATTGTGAAAAACTTCCCTTCTGCCATTACTGTAAATCAACATTTTAATGTGAAAGGAATGAAATGATTTTATTAGAAGTGGATGCGATAAGCTACACTGTTTTACCATAATCCTTATACTACCGGTTTTATTTTACTTCAATCCAATTTTAGCTGAAGGACAACTTGGGGATGAAATATGGACGGAGAAAATGTAGGGATGGTATACAAAGTCAACCGATCTCACTGAATAAACAAAAATATAGAATTATTTATGGCTACACAAATCGTTGATGATAGTTCTAGATCTGGACCAAGACGAATTATTGCAGGGGATTTATTGAAACCATTGAATTTGGAATATGGTAAAGTGACTCCTGGATGGGGAACTACGCCTTTGATGGATGTCGCAATTGGTCTATTTGCGATATTTCTATCTATTATTTTGGAGATTTATAATTCTTCCATTTTACTGGACGGAATTTCAAGTAATTAGATTCGATTCACTAGAATCCTTAAATAATTTTTCAATAAAAAGCAGAAACCTACCTACTTAAACATAAATGATATTGGCGAAATAAGTTGAGATATATAATTACATTCTCGAAAGTAACTCTTTTATTTTGGGTGTGAATAAAGGTAATTTTGGAGGTTCTAATAAGAACTAAATAAATGGAAGAGAAACATCTTATCCACAAACATTTGAATCTCATTTTTGAAACAATCTCAGCCCCACAAACATAAGGAAAAAGGAAAAATGAAAATCAGAAACTATAAAACAGAGAAACCAACCCAAACCAAAACCAACCATTTTCTAGGGATAAACACCAAACAACTTTCCTCCATGGCAACAGCAGCTTCATCTTACATGGTCTTTTCCATGGTGGGTTGGAAAAACGGCAAACAAAACACAAGACCCTCAGCCAGATTTCCCATCTCTGCTCAGATCAATGAAGCTGCAGAGCAACTGAAAGTGGGCGAAGAAGAAGAAGAGGCAAAGCCGAAACCACCACCGTCGCCGCTGCGACCGGTGGAAACGCAGCCAAACGTGAAGAGCAAGAACATGAGCAGAGAGTATGGAGGGCAATGGCTGAGCAGTGTGACTCGGCATGTAAGAATCTATGCAGCTTATATTGACCCTGTTACTTGTGAGTTTGATCAGACCCAAATGGATAAACTTACACTTATTTTGGATCCAAGTAATGAGTTTCTTTGGAATCCTGAAACTTGCAACAAAGTCTATGCTTACTTCCAAGAGCTTGTGGATCATTATGAGGTATCTCTCTCTCTCTCTCTCTCGGCTTGACTGATTCATGATTAATCAATTCTCTAGAATGATGACAATTCAAAGATCCATTTTATTTTACTATGTTTCTTTGTTAATATGCTCTTAATCTAACCATCATTTTAAAAATGAAAATTGAGGAAATCAGGGAGCTCCACTGACAGAATACACACTTCGCCTAATTGGTTCAGACATAGAACACTACATAAGAAAGATGCTTTATGATGGTGAAATCAAGTACAATATGAATGCAAGGGTCCTCAACTTCAGCATGGGAAAACCAAGAATTATGTTCAATAGCAACGATCTGCCTCAAGATCTACAATCATGATACTTAAAACAAATGTGAAAAGATGATCTACATATTCACTATGTTGTGTTCCAAATAGAATGCCAATTCCTCATTTTATACTCTTACATTTCTTTCCCAGTTTTGTACACATAGTTTTACCTTCAAAAGTAATGATTTCTCGACCGCAGCTTATCACATTTCCTCGACACATTCAAAGAAAACATACGAAAACAAACCATGTAACCATTGTCGACTTTTGATAATCTTGGGGGCATTTCAGAAGTTTCAACAAAACCATAGGAATCATGCTGACAACTTTTAAAATGATAACACCTAATAGCAATCAGTCATTTAACCCAAAATCTATATCAAGCTAGTTGTTATCAGACGGGTAGCAAGAGCTTTTCTCAAGAAAATTAGAATCACTTCAGCACATGAGAAATGAGGTTTTACCTTCAAATTCTTAATCATTTTCACTTCCATGTTTCATAATCAAAATCCTGGTACTTTTCCTGGCATTTACTTACATTGAGACCTTTGAAATTCAAAGGGGAATGAAACGCACAAATAAGAAGGAAAAATGCTACACTTCTGAGTTATGCAGAAGGAATGTGTTTCCTATACTTCATGTGGATCATGCAACAAATGAATGGTTAGCACCAACTTTATACCGTACTTACAGAGCATGAAACCAAAGACCACCAAAATACATTCAGGACACTGTTTTATCTGATTTATCCATCACCAAATACAGTGACTTAAACAAGAGCTTAAACTGAGCTACATTTCCAAGTTATGAGAGTGGCAACACATTCAGGCATGATGGGTCCATCCAAGGCTGAAAAGCATCCTCATGGGACAAATTCTGACAAAAAAAAAACCAAAAGGAACCACACAATGTCGAAGTCAATATAGGAAGGGAACAAAAAAAATTATTAAATAAAGCTGCTACACGTAGTTATCTCTTAATAATCATAGGATACAAATTTAAAATAGTTTAGTAGTTTCTCTCTTAATAGTGTAAAATTGCCAACCACTTCCACATCGTGGTAACCTCCTCTCATCATTTCTCGAAGAGAACATATTCTTAAAAGTGGTGAAGTGCACTAAAAGATATAATAACTCTTTTCGTGGCCCAAGACAGAGACTCTTTACCTCCTTAATCTAGTCCTTTATTGTACCAGTAGAATATATTCTATTTCTTAAACTACATAATTAAGTGCCCATTAACTACTATCATAATTGCTGAAGAAGACGTCTATGAAATAAGCATGTTTCACAAAAATATAAAAAACTACCTGCAACCAATAGAAGAAGCCACGTAGTAGGTTCAAAGTTCTGGGGCAATCATATTGAACTGATTGAATTTTCATAGCAAGATCTGCCAAAAAAAAAAAAACAGAGAAGGTAGATTCAATACATAGAATCCGCACTGATTATAATGAACATCATGCAAATAAATTCGAAAGTCTAAGCAAAGAAATTAATGAAACAGAAAAAGGCAAGTGCATAATTTGAATCTACTTGACAAAGAATATTTACATGTCCAGAGGTTCATTTAACACTTCTCTTTGGGATAAACACAAAATATCAAATCAAGCTAGAAGATAGTTTCTTTAACACTTCTTAGGTAGTCTTGACAATTAGAAGAGTGACAAGTAGTATTACCTTAATAACCTGAAAAATCAATTTTGGTGCAAATTATGAATGTTTGGTAAAAGTATCAGATTGGGGGTTAGAACATCCTCTCTTAGGATGAACATCTTCAGGAAGTGGTATTCATGGAGGAATCTTTTTAGAGGAAAAAGACTGGGGGTGTTGAAAATACTAGTTGTTTCCAAAGATTACTATTATATAAGAGAAATTCGTAGCTCATACAGCCTTTCAACACATTGAAGAACACTGATAACAAGCAAAATCCAATCAATATAATCGCAGTAGAAAATTACATTGGGACTAAAAGCACTCACCATCATAGAGATGAAGATATGATTTGGCGCGAGATTCCAGTGTATATGGTTTTAGCACTCTACTACGTAATTCTCTATGACGAACATGTGGCCTACGGCGGCCTACTTCTTGAAGAAAAAAGTCGTACTCACGTTGATCATATGGTTTTTGAAGAACTTTTATGAGCCTCTCCCTGAAATTGGAACTTTTATATATACCAGGACTCTGAAGACTCTTCCCACTATCTATATCCATCTGGAAAGAACAAAAAAAATCTATCAATCTAAGACATAACCAAGTTCTATATCCTTTCCCATTAAAATAAAGAGATATCACAGCATTAGAATTAGATATACTCACAGCGGAACGTAAATATTTTCTCCCAAATCTAGCACTGCTGCGCTTACATGAATCGGTGTTCATCTTCACCACTTCTGACTTAGAGATACTTCCATCGTGCTCATAGACAAATCGCCTACCATCTGGAGGCATTAATTGATATCTACGATCATCACAAAGAAAATCTGTCAAAAATGTCTTATAGTCTTCGTCCATATTATCCGAGTCAGAATCGGATAGGGAAAGACGCTTAGCAGAACTGAGAAGACCTGTACCGAGCATTGTGCTTGAATTTCCATTGACCCCATTAGATACAGGTTTTGCACAATCCAGACTGAACTCTTCCTCAAACAAAGGAACCGGGCTTTCTTTATCTGTGCTCGCTATCTCATCTTTCCTTGAAGCACTCGTCAAGGTCCTGATAGTTCCAGGTTTTTTACTATTTTGATCTTTCTTCGGGCTTGATTTTTCGTCTTCCTCATACTTCACATACACTTTCATTCCATCAACTGATGGAATTTCAAGCTTATATGCTTTCCCCTCTTCAATCAAATGCTGAAAAAACATCTCATAAACAGGATCAACTTCATCTACCAACCATTTACAGCGCGAAGTCCCATTATCGTCATTATCACGCCCAAAATCCTGAGGTTTAGCCTCAACAATCTCCTCACTGCTATCCACAAACATCGGTAAATTATCTAAGAATTTCCGATATTCCGCATCGAATTCTTCTAGTTCATGCTTCTTCGAAGTTTTGCAACAGTAGTTCTTATACTGTCGATTCGAAACTAACCTTCTCTTCAGTCGCCTATCCAACCGTACATCCAGCGAATGATCAACAGTACTCCCGTTAACCATTGTGTCAAAAATCCACAGAAGAACTCTTTAACAACAGAAAATCCAGGTGAGAAAATTTACAACTCTGTTTCCTCGTCCCTACGAGACATCAATTCTTCGACCAACTAGAAAACTTGAAAAGAAGATGAAGAAGTCCCGTAGCGTGTGATGCTTTTGGACTCGCAATCTTAGCCTCGATTCCTCCTCCGGCGGTCTTCTGGGAAGGCTTTGCATTCAGAGATATGCCCTAATTGCCTTCGTCTTCACGACGAATCGTCTTCTGCTCCTCCAGTTTGCTATTAGCAGTTCCTCTCCGTTTTCTTTGCAAGGGTTTATGTGGGTCATGTCAGACCGGGCTGAGTTTCTTTTGTTTTATGTTTAAAAAAAAAAAAAAAACTTTTAACAAAATTTTAAAATATTATTAAAAAATCATTAATATTTTTATCTAAAAAATATCTTTTAATAAAAAAAATTTAAAAATATCTTTTAATAAAAAAAATTTAAAAATATCCTTTTTAAATTACCCCAGTTTTTTTTTTAAAAAAATCACTCATTTCTTTAAACGTTTTTTAAAATTTTAAAAATACCTTTAAATTTTATTTAAAAAATTAAAAAATTAAAAAAATAATAGTATCTCAAATATTTATCAACTTTCTAAATATTATTTAAATAATCTATGAGATATCATAGACCGATAATTTTTTTTTTATCAAATTTCTTTTTTTATAAAGGAAAGAATATTAAAGTTTATTATTATTTTTTTTTTGAAAATTTAAGAATATCATTGAATCTTTTAAAAGTTTAGAGTACTTTTTGGATAGAGTACCATGTTTATGGATATTTTGATTAATTTATGAAAAATAAAATAAAATCTTTTACCCAGACCTACTAACATGTAAGCTTAGGTGGAACAAGCAAATAATAAATTTCCATGTAAACTGAAACTGGGGAGAGAACAGAGAGATAAGTTTAGCTAAACAGGACCATGTTCTTGTCTCCATCCAAATTATATATATATACATATATATATATATACACATATATATATATATATACATATATATATACATATATATATATATATACATATATATATATATATATAGGAGATTCAACCGAACTGTAAGGAGAGATGCATGGAAATGTAGAATCATAAACAAATATAGAGAGACAAAATATTCTGAGCCAAATAAGCATATGTTCTGGTTTTTTTTGTCTTGACAAGATACGTTCTTAGTATTTATTAGAGAGCATGTGTTCTTCTTGCTAGCACACTGAACAAATCATAATGTCTATAATAACATCTACTTCACTTTTATTCCACACAACAATCCTTAGAAGCAGCAGTATTTACCTGTTTCGACATGTAAGCTTCAAAGATTTCGACGACAAGCCGTGGATCTGTTTCGACGAGCTCCATGTACTCCTCCCTTTTGGTAAGCTTGTCCATGTTCTCAATAATCACTGCTAACGCTGCATCAATCATATGCTTCCCATTGTGCCGATGGGAAAAGGTGTAGTTCAAGATTGAGTTGTCCCAATTCAGTTTTGATATCAGGAACTTCTCGCAATGAGCCTTCAGATGCTTCACTTCGTACTTTTCAGCCAAAACTAGAAGCTCATAAGCCATCTGTTCATCAAGACAGGCTTCTGCTGTGTACAGATAATTAACGAAGGCGCGGAGGGCGTCGAATGAAACGTCGCTGATCTTTATGGTACCACTACGGCTTTCCTCCATTTCGTTCTCGAGCATAGCTTTGAAAACTGGGGAGCGACTCACCTGAAGGATGAATGGACAGAGTAATTTATGATTAGAAAATGGATTGGCAGGCTCCTATCTATACTGAAACAATGCTCCTGACTGAAACACGAGAAGCTAGGCAAGCTTTACACAAATGAATATGAAATATGAAACTCAAACACGAGAAGCTAGGCAAGCTTTACACAAATGAATATGAAACTCATCTGAAATAGTATCTGTAACCGTCCAAGCCTAGTGCTAGCAGATATTGTCCTCTTTGGACTTTTCCTTTCGGGCTTCCTCTCAAGGCTATAAAATGCATTTTCTAGATAAAGGTTTCCACACCCTTATAAAGGATGTTTCGTTCTCCTCTCCAGCCGACGTGGGATATCACACTAAGCAAGCAAAAAGACATAAAAAATGACTGGACAACATATATTCACCTATCACTCAACAACTCCCAAGAGGAGATGAGTTAGAAAATCACCTAAATTCACCTATCACTCAAAAACATATATTCTCAGCTTGGACAACGCTTCAGAGGAGATGAGTTAGAAAATCAAATCAAATCAAATCGCAAGAGAAAAAATTTCAAGGAATCACATGGGAGCCCCTCAAAATAACTCAAAATAAGAATTGAGTCTCACCTATTATCACTTATGACATATGTCACAACCCAATATTTTACTATGAGCCGTGACTCAAAACGACAACATGAATGCAAGGAAAACAGTTAATGCATTAAGGCAAAATCATTTATTTCAAGTAAAATTTCAACACAAAGGTTCAAACAATGGACAGTTTTGAGAACAAAGATAAGAGAATTTGAATACAAAAGAAAAGACTGGACTGACGCCCTGTGACATGCATTCCTCCGTGACATCTCTGATCACGCCCTCTCTTGACCCGACGCCTCACGCACCTGATAAAGGAAGACATAGCAAGGATGATTATAAAAGTTATACTCAGTAAACCACTTAAAGCCAAATTACAAATGAATGTGTAGAACCCAAATCAAACAACACTAAAGCCAAATGACCAAAGACGGGTAGCGTACCTGTAACAACTGCGTCGGGCTCGTCAGCTTGCCTGACTGTGGTTGCATAGGCTACAACTCGCCCCTGCTGATGTTGAGCACCCGGCCCCTCTGATTTTGTGCCGCAGGTCGGTTAGTATGTTGATTGTTCCCCTTAGGGCAGTCTGCTGCAAAGTGCCCTTCTTGGCCACATTTGAAGCATGCATCTGTCCCTGCTCTGCACTCCCCCATGTGAGGACGCCTGTGAGGACGCCGACAATTAGGACAAATGGTCCTGTTCTGCACCCCCCACTTACCAGTGCAACTGCGGGGCAGTCTACTAATTTTGGGGTGGTTCCGATCTGTCCTCTTTCCTTGAATTGCGGTGTGGGATGACTGGGCTGATCCTGATTGTAACTTGTCGATGCGGGGCATGTCAATAAGGCTCGCCACTCGAAGGGCTTCTGCATAATCAGAGGATGCCAGGGCTGCCACATGCCATTTTAGATCCTCTCTTAGGCCAGCAATGAATCGCTCGGCCTTCAACTCCTCAATACTAACATATGCGGAAGAAACCCTTGCTAGCCTGTTGAATTCCTGATCATACTCCTCCACTGACTTGTCCCCCTGTTTGAGCACAAGGAACGTTGCCCGCATTTTCATTTTGACGGTGATAGGATAGTACTTGCAGAGGTAGGCTTCTTTAAACTGGCACCAGGTGATAGTCTCTCCTTGTGGTGCAATAATCCTTTGAGCGTCTTTCCACCAGAAGTGCGCCTCTCCCTTCAACATGTAAGTCCCACAATGGACCTGGTACTCCAGCGGGCAGTTCATAGACAGGAAGGTTGTTTCAATAGCCTTTAGTCAGGTCTCTATTGCGATGGGATCCACCTTGCCTCCATCAAAGGAAGGCGGTTTATGCCTCTGGAATTCTTTCAGGTAACGAGACTCCACGGTCATAGTCCCTTGCACTGTTGTCTGATTAGCCACCAGTGTCTGCATCATTTGGGTCATTCGAGCCTGATTTTCCATTGAGGTTAACATGAGTGCTTGTAATACATCCAATGTGAGTGTGGCTGACGGCTGGCTGGGCGAGACTTTCGTACTAATTGTTGGCACCGATGGAACCTCCTTGGAGAAGGAAGCAATAGGGTCTATATCAGGCAAGTCTTGGGCCCTTGCTCCCCTTCGGCGCTTTCTAGTTCTTGGTGCCCGCAGTACGGTTCTCTCGCTAGCTTGGGGCATGTCTCTAATCTCCTCTTGAGGTTCAGGTTGTTCTACTTCAAGTGTTGGAACAGAGGTGCCCTGAGCGACTTTTCTTCTTCCCCTTCTGAGTCCGAGCCCGACATAGGGTCCACGTCTCTTTGGTACCATTATCTACCACAAAAGAAAAGAAAATTGCGATTACAATTCATTCATTGCACCTCCTCCAATAAATGCGTAATTATAACACAACAGAAAGACATGGTATATTCTTTAAACACTAGCTTGACTTTTGTCTCTATGTTTCAAACCCGTGAGGATATCTAGTCGCGAGCGGCATGTGTTCGATGGGCATGGTCACAGAGGATACGACTCTCTAACCTAAATGTCTACAGGTCATGGTGACCTGATACCAATCTGTCACGACCCAATATTTTACTATGAATCGTGACTCAAGACGACAACATGAATGCAAGGAAAACAGTTGAAAATGCATTAATGCGAAATCATTTATTTTAAATAAAATTTCAACACAAAGGTTCAAACAATTGACAGTTTTGAGAACAAAGATATGAGAATTTGAATACAAAAGAAAAGACTGGACTGACGCTCCGGGACATGCATTCCTCTGTGACAATCCACATCTCTGATCACACCCTCTCTTGACCCGACGTCTCACGCACCTAAAAAAGGAAGACATAGCAAGGATGAGTATAAAAGTTATACTCAATAAGCCACCTACTTGTAGGCTCTCATCGTGCTCTAGCCTTAACAGACAAACACGGGTTTCTCATTGGCTCTAGGACGTCTGGTTCTAGTTTAGCCCCTTGGAGATTCCCCGGTTCTCTGTCCTTTTATTTAATACCTAAGAGTTCCTTATGCCGAGCTGTAATGACCGGTGTCTCTCTATGAGGCGCTACCTCTGCATGACTATTTGAGACTATATGGCATCTTACCTAGGGGTGTGCTAAGTACCTCCTAGGCCCATGATAGTCCCCTGTTTGGGGGGCGCGACCCAACCCTTTCCCATGCAGCTAATGGGTTGTACGGCATGGGAACACATTTCCTATGCGAAACGGCTAGGAGTAGTGAGTATTGATCAGGACCCCCTGGTCCTCCCACGAAACTATAGATACCGTTCACACAACTAGCAGCCTAAGAACACTCCTAAGGTACTTCGTTTGTCGTGATGATCTGTTAGGCTCCTAGGGAAGGGGATAGGTCTAAACTCAGTGACTCATCACTCTAATCATGAATCTCTAGGCTTTTCGTATTAACGGTTCATAAACATTATCTTAATGTGCAACAACAAACATTAACCTGATGTGCAAACATCAACAGCTAGATATATCATGCACAGTTCATGCAAACTAGGCAAACATGCTCAACGGGGCGATAACATCCATAAGCACCCGAAATGCAGAGTTCATAATTTTCTCATCCTCCTTTCAGCATGAATAAGCAGAAATATAAAACATGATAAACTCCTCAAAATACTTTATCTTATTATCTAAGGTCATCCCATGGAAATTCTACTCACCTAAGGTAATTAAACTAGCATGCATGCATACCAAGCTATTTCTACAAGTATTTCTTTCTAAAATTCCGTGTGGTGACTTACTTGGTTGACACTGCCCTTTCGCTAGTGTTTTTATGCAAGTAGAGTGTCTAAAAATATTGATTTTCCTCAATTATGTCCCTATTCACATAAAAACATGGTTAGAATTGAAATCGGGATGAAAATCAGGCAAACAGAAGTCAAACGGATAAAAGTGGGCCTTACACGCACCCTCACACGCGTGCCCTTCTGCTAGTGTTTCTATGCAAGTATGATGTCTATAAATACTAATTTTCCTCAATTATGTCCCTATTCACATTAAAACATGGTTAAAATTGAAATCAGGACGACAATCGGGCAACCAGAAGTCGAAGGGATAAAAGTGGGCCATACACGCGCCCTCACGCATTGGAGAGACTTCTACTCGCGAGTGGCACGCACGGCGGAAATCTTGCAGTTGCGGGTCAACGGTCCGGTTCAGCGAGTTGGTTTGGGCCAACGGGTTGTGGATTGGATCAGATCAATCCACCGGTTTGGAGGGATCGCAGACGACAGGCGTCGCCGTCTTGCTGGAGCTGCGTTTCTTCAGCTGTCGTCTGACACGTAGCTCTAGTTGTTGCTTGACACTTGTCCCTCGCTCAGCCGCGCACGCCTCCCCTCTCGCCAGTTGACACATGCCTTGCCGACATTTTCTCTTTCCTGCAATCCGTAACACAATCAATTTTTGATTAGATTTCTTCGTTTTCTTATTTTCACGATTATGAACTCAAATCACATTGATTCCTTCATCAAAGTTTTAGATCGTGTTACAAGCTACCTTCTGGTATTTTTTCCTTGAATTTTGCTTCAACATAGAATGAGATTTGGGAGTCAAAAAAAGGTTCATTTCTGTTTTACTGTTCTTGGATGACTCCTCGGGGTTCTAACTCCAATCACGTTTTTCGGCCGAGTTTCTTCACAGATCTTGAAGAACAATCTCCCTACTTGAAAATATGGTAAGATTAGATATAGAATCGTTAAAGAGGATCTTCGATCTGAAGGAGATTGAACAAGAACCTACCTTGTGAACTCTCGGATCTTAACGGAGTGTCGGCCTCGCGAGCCTATCAGTCTTTTCAAGCAAGGAGTTTTTGTGTGAAGGTCTCGTCTGAAGGTGGATTCTGGCGGTGGTCCAACGAGAATTCGCGGCGGCTCCTTCTATCTCCTCTCAACTTTTCTCTCCCACTAATCTCTTCTCTTGCCTGATTAGGGATCCTTGGACCCCTATAATAGATTGAGGGGCAAAATGACTCGTTTGCCCCTATGTTGACTTTGACAGTAAGCGTTACAACATATTTTCTAGAGTGATCAAATGCCAAAAGAAACTAAAAAATAAATAAATAAATAAAAATCAAAAGCCAATCTTGATAACTATTTTTCTTTTAACATGGAACCAACACTCGAGCCTCCTCCAAAAATAGGGCTGCAAACAAACTCTCAACATACATTATTAACAAGGTGCATACATCCACCTTCATAAACCTACTCCAAAAATAAAAATGTATCATGTACTCAATGGTATCATCACAAGTTTCAAGCTTTTGAACACAGATTTTTATTGAGAAACTAAGCTTTCATTTAAGCCCAAAATGAAAGTAGTATACAGACACAGAAAGTTAGAAAAGAAAGGACTCAAACTATTGACATTGAGAATCAGGTATAAAGGAAAATCACAAAAACCCTTGGTTACAGAATCCAAAAGACATTCTGATCAAGGCTCTCAACCCTCTCCTCAATACATCCCCAAACCTCTGAAAACTCTCTTATTCCTCACAAGCCAGATGTCCGACAAGACCAAAACAAAAAAAAAAACATGCCAAAGGTACCATTCTTACCTCAAAATGAAGGGGGAAAAGCCACCTCCTCCCTCATAACATGAGCCAATCACACTCAAAAGCCTTAAAGTTGTCCTAAATTAAACCTGAAACTAACAACCCCACAGAATATGCTTCATACACTACAATTGAAAAATCAGCACAAGATCCTCCAACCAAGTGTCGTTCCAAGGCATGTACTTTCACCATTACCCACATTTAGATCACCGAAGGCTTGCATTGATAAACCGTTCTAGAGTTAAAGATCCAAGAGCTTCAATTTCAAGCTCTCTCCAACACTCAAATGCTCCATCTATAACAATCAAACCCACACTTACAAGGAATTTTGAACAAAAAAAAAAAAAAAACTTCTTAGAAAATACCCAAAGGCATTTAACATTAGGAGCAGAACCTTTCTCCTTAGATTTCCATCACCAACGCCACTGGCCACTACCTCCCATACCATAAAAATTTTAACCAATGAACCAAGTGCTCAGATCCCATTATTTCCACCTCTTTTTAAGGGAAATGTCCATTTCTTCAACATCTAAGCTAATCCACAACCTCATTAGCAATCAAAAGAGATCGTAGGATAACCTAGCAGAAGTATTCAACTAAACGCATGCAAATGTTTATCCCCGGCCACAATCTCCCATGCTGTAAAATTGTAACCAATGAACCAAGAGCTCAGATCCCTTTATTTCCACCCCTTTTTGAGGGAAATGTCCATTTCTTCAACATCTAAGCTAATCCACAACGTCATTAGCGATCAAAATAAATCATAGGATAACCTAGCAGAAGCATTCAACTAACTCTTGCAAATGTTTATCCCTTCCACTTGCTCTCAGAATATATGTACTAAAAAATCCATGCACAATTTAAGACTTAGTGGACTTCTCTTTCTTGTAAATTCAAATCATACTTGGTTATCAAAATACTATCAGTAGACGAATGACAGAAACTACATGAACTTCATCGAATGGAAGGCTTGAAATCCTTTTCGTCTTATAGCTAGGGATAAAATTGAGTAGAAAAAGGAATAACAAAAATGGAGAATGGTAAGTAATGAAACTAAAATTAATAATGATAGTGATAAAGTATATGAACTATAGAGAATATGAGATAACAAGAAAGACAAACCAAATGACTTGCAAAGGGGCAAACCCCATTTGAATAAAAAAAAGTTAAAAACAACCTGCACTGGCCAAACCACGTTTACCAAATAACAAGAAGTTTATGCCTACAGATCTCAGATTCACGGCTTAAACATCAAACTCAAATCAACGACTCATACAAGGTAATTCAAGATTCAAGATAGCTTATACTTTCTCCTTCTTCACTACCCCCATTCCCAAATATATATTAACCAACATTGTGGTTTCAGAACTTACAAATGCTTTTGGTTCGTAAGATCTTTCACATGATTGAACCATAAATTCCAAGCGTATTGCACCAATGTTTATGACTTTGGCAGTTGAACATCTTAATCTTTTAACGTTTCGTTGCCAAAATAGAACCGCCACTTGATTCTAAATAACAAGTGGCCATTTACTGCTACACAACTCAAACTCATACACAAACAAGACCGGAATCAAAAGCAAACCACAAAATAGTGTAATATCAGAGAATAACCAAGTGAAACTTAAAAAATCGTACTAACCAAGACAGCTTTATGAGCCGGAAGGGGCGCAGAGTATCCCTCGGGCCCATCGCCGGTGGCGATCAAAACGACATCCGTAAAGCAAGGTGCATTCGACCTACTGTGAAGATGATCAAGAGGGGACCAAAACCTGAGGAAAGCGACCTTCGCTTTCAAGTCTTCAATCTCACGCTTGAGTTCTTCCTCAGTCTCATTGGCTTCATCGTAGCACTCCTTGCAGGTTCCGGCGTCGCGTGACCGGTAATCCTCCAGACACGATAAGCACTTCATCGTTTCGTGATCGGACTCACTCTCTGTGTCCGAAATGGCTCTCACGCACTGCCGGCGATTCATCGGAAAATTCGTCGACGGCGCTACGATTCTGTGAAAGTTTTCCTTTGGTTCCTTCGATTGATTGGAAGGGTTTCGAAAGGCAATGACGATCGATGCGCGCAATTACTTTTTCAATCAGTTTATGTTCTAAATAACAAAATAATCAGTTTCAAATATTATGGTAATTTTAAAAAGTAAACTAAACCCTTTTTTTAGTCGCACTTTGATTAAATTAATAAGATTAAGATTTATTTTATTATTTTATTATTATTATTATTTTTCTTTTCCATTTGGCATAACAATTTTTTTAAAATATAATATATATATTGAAGTTTATCATATAAAAAATATTGGATAAGTAGATGGGTAGATAGAGATGTACCAAGGCACGACAGACAGGATAAGGATGGAGAAGCCTTCTCCATCCTCGTACCTACCCTATTTTTCATTTTCTATCTCCACGCAATTTTTCATTTATTTTTATGAGGATCGGGATGAGAATTCCCTTTAGCAAACCTGTGACTTGTAGCATTGGCGTTAATACCTACTAGGTTAAGGATGTAATGAGATCTACGAGTAGGTTGTTTACTGAATATTTTAATATTCATCCCTTGTCCCTTTCTTTTTTAGGTGTTCGCATGTGATGTCCCACGTTGGTTGGGAAGGAAAACAAAATACTCCTTATAAGGTGTGGAAACCTTCCCCTAGTAGACGCGTTTTAAAGCCTTGAGGGAAGCCTAAAAGGAAAGCCTAAGGAGGACAATATCTGCTAGCAGTGTGTTTCGGCTGTTACAAATGGTATCAGAGCCAGACACCGAAAGGGCTGTTACAAATGGTACAAAGGCTACGGTACTGTCCTAACGGGTAATTTGGACACGTACCATATACTCTACACACAGCCCATACATGCGAGTATGGGCTCACTAGTCAGTTCGCACACCGCTGGGCCACATTCCTTGTCGGGCGAGCATACTCTGGGAGCTCCTTAGGCCGGACACCCGTTAGAACTAGTAACCGTCACGGCAGCGCTATGCAAAACATAACGATCGTTGTCCTACCATTGGATGTACGTGTCGTGTCATACACTCGTGATGGAATAGGAGTATCCCCCAAATTCATGAACACACATAATGCATGAGGTCCCCAATATTTCTACTTTTATCATTAATGAATATAACCCCGCTATCATCTTTCATGCTGAACATGTCATTTCTCATTTTTCAGTCTTCGTATCATACATAATCCTAACGGGGTTACATTTCATTTATTGTGATATCATGACATTCATAACATGCTGTATACATACATTTTAGAAAACATAACATAATGCTCCATGCTTTTAACATGTCATTTCATAACGTGCCATTCATACAACAATTACCCCAATGGTCACATAAAACAATCTAAATATAACACATCACATCACAATATATCGTATCATAATATGTCATATCGTAAACACTTCGTGGTCATATCGTTCCCTAATTTATCATAGCCTTAAAGTTCTTATACCTATCACAGTCATATCGTTACGTGAACGTACCTTAGTCATATCGTCACAGGAACGTATCCTAACGCTATCGTTCTATCAATCTATCACAAACCTATCCCTTTCTACCCATATTCTAACCATATTCTTTCATTAATCTCTCCTACCCATAGCACTCCGATATGTAACCTAACCTTAAACGTTTCATGAACGTATCTTACTCCTATCGTTACATATTATAACATAACATAAGCATATTGATTCACAGATAATTCTCACATATCAATATATATGACACGTGCAGAACCACATGCACGTGTCGACATCAAATATAATCATGCCGATAGTAAGGTCACTTACCAAGTCGTTGTCACGAATATATCCTTAATTGAAGTTCGATTTTCGTCCTTTGAAATTCAAGTCAACCTATGTGAGCCCATGACATCAGTTTCAAGTTTAAACTCTATCAAATTATTTCTCTCATTTACATTGATCCATTGTTAAAAGTCTTTAAATGTTATATATCTATAATTATATTTTTATTAAAAATCTTATTTTTCATGGTTACTGTTGTATAAAAAGAGTAGATAGAGTTATGAATTATTCTGCCCTTTGCTACTCTCTGTATTTACCTTTCTCTCCATATATATTTAGTTTGTGGTTTTTAACTTCTGAATTTTTTTTCTATTGCTTTTTAATTTTGTTCTCAAATTTGGCTACTGATATAAATTTAACATAATATTACTAATCTGACATGATTTACTGATTTACTAGAATGTGTATAAATGATTGACATTTAGTTTCTAACTTAAAGCTAAACCATTGGAATAATTTAACGAGATTTACTTATAATTGGCTGTTATTTCTAAAAAAGAAATAAGATAAAAGAAAATGAAGATTTAATATATCAGATCTATCTTCACGTAAATCTCAACTGTGTAAAGCCATTCTCCTTTTTTCAATTTGACAATTGTTCTTTTGTCTGGTAAAGTTACTTTCTGCGGTAAAAATGTGTTGAGGAGAGATAATTTATTTATTTATTATTATTTGTGGAGAGAGGGGGGAGAGGTTGCTTTATTTATTTATTTATTTATTATTATTTTTTAACTATTTTTTATAATTATTTTTATTTGTTTATTACTTTATTTATTTCCTTATTTATGATTTTATTTATTATTTTTTTGGGCTATTACATTGTATCTCGAACCCATTTTTTCTATTTGTAATAAATTTGGAGATGTTGTTTGTCTTATCTTTATTTCAATTTATGTTTGATTTTAAAATTTGTGCAAATTTTATCGTTTTTTCGTTGTCAGCCCATATGTCGATCCATGATTCGAAACCTTAAAAATCGAGTTGATACATATACTTCTTATCTATGCTTTAAAAAACCAAAATTCTGATGATTACCAAATGGTTATCAAATATGTAATGATCCTATTTTTTCTATAATAGAGTTGCTACTACATGCATGGCTTAATTAAGAAATGCAGAAAAACCTTTACTACCATGACATGTGCAAAATCGTTAAAACAATCATAGCGAAAAACAAATCATGTGAAACTTTGATAAAATAAAGAAAAAAATAAAACAATTACTGATCTAAACCCTATTTTCAGTCTCATGTCCATCAACATCGTCATCCGTGCAAAAGTGCCTTTCTTTTATCTTGAAAAGTAAGAGCAGCATGTGACTTAAGTATTTTAAGAAATATTCAGTAAGTGACTTTACTGCAGAAATGCAATCACATGTACTTGTGTTTGAGACCTGCCATTAAACTTCACTACACGGTCATTAAACATCTTTATACATGACCACATACTTGCACATGGACTCCCAAGCGGGCTGATATACGTATCCCTTGGATTTGGGCTTTGTAGGGGTTGTATTGCCGAGGTTTAGGTTCGGTTTTGTAGGCTCGAATATGAAAATTAGATAGCGTCTTTTAGTGTTCCATCGTAATGATTTTAAAATTTCATATAAATGAAAAATATTTATGTTTCGTTCCCCTAAATACTTTCCAAGTTCACATTAGTTAAATTTAGATTGTAACGACCAGAAATTTATTAAAAAAATAAATAATAAAATAAAATAAAATAATTGCGCAGTCGCCGAAATCCTCGAGAATCCCCGAGATGCTTGCCTCACCCACGACTCCTCAGTACACGGTTCATTCAGCCACTCACATCTAAGAACAGACATGCAAGAGAGTGAAATGTGAGAGACGGAGAGAGAACGGAATGTGAAAGATTTCTTTCTTCCCATTTGAAGTTCACTGCCGACATGAATAGGAGAACAATTGATACGTACAACGAGAACGAGACCCATGGTCCAAGCACACCCACAGCAAGGTACATACACTCACACGCGTAAGCTCCCCCTCAATGACACGTGTCACTGTTGTAGACGCCAGCTCTAGTAGCTCGACTTGGCTTCACACAGTCCCTTGGCTAAAAAACGACTTTATTCTGTTTGGGTTGGCAATTTTGGCATCAATTCTTACATTTTTTTTTATCCTTTCTGAGTTGATTTTGACCCTAATTAAGAACGGGATGGACCTCCTAATAGGAAACGACTCCTGCAATGCTTGGAGCAACTTTGAGGGATGAAAGACAAGCGTACTTGAATTTAGCGAAACGACGGCTAAGGCCAACCAAATAAGTGTTCTTACTATCGGATAGGTTGGATGACTTGTTTTATGTATGACGACACATGCCTCGTGGCCCTTGCACGTGTCATTTATGTTTTATACTTATGATGTTGTGACTATATTATATGATGATGATATATGATATACGATATATGACGTATGATGACGTGATTGAGTTATATGATAATGCCATATGATATTATATGATGTTCTATGATGTTGTGACATGATGATGTCATATGATGACGACGATGCATGACAACATGATGATATAAAATGTAAGATTATGAAATTTCTTAATATGACGTTATTCATATTAAGATTAAATGCATGTTTTAAATGTCATAATGCATTATGACCGTGATTTTACTAAGACACAACTCTAGTTAATGTCAATGAATATATATTTAAATAATTATAAAAAATTTCAATCATAGTTTAATAATGCCATATATGAATATTAAAAATAGAAAAAGAAAAAAAACTTATATCACTTATTCTGAAACAAGATTCCTAATCAATCTATTATTTATATTTATATATATCACAATAAATAATATTTATATTTGTTTTATATAATTAATTATCTTTCAAGATGGGTTGATTTAAGTACTCATTAATGAACAAATTATTATCAATTATAAACATTAAATTAATTAATTTTAAATTATTAAATAATATTTTTATTTTAAATTTTAACCATCATTAAAAAAAATTAAATACTTATATATTAAATTATTTAATAAATAAATTTAACTTATTTTATTATAAATAATAGTGTTAATAAATATTGTATTATGTTGATGTAAGTTATTAGTAGATATATAATTTAAGTAAATATACCCTATTTTTTATTTATATTAATTTATAAAAATAGAACAATTTAGTGCATTAGTATTATTATCTTAATTATTTTCAATGTATTGTTATCCATTATAAATTTAATTTAAGCATATTTATAAAAATTAAATAAATAAATAAAGAAAAAAATAATAATAAGATACATATAACCACGCCTAATTATTATCAATTATTTTATTTCCACAATGTTTATAAATCATCGTTATATCGGTATCTTTATAAAATTACGATTTAGAACATATACATCGAGATCGACATGTAAACGAGACGGGGTGGTCGAGAACTAGAGGGAATTGATAGCAATTTTCATCCCAACTTGGCAGTGGTCTGGCGTGGTGCATATGAAGAAGCTGTGTCCGGTTGAGAGCATGATCTCATCCTTGCCTGAATTGAACACTTTGGCGCCTCTTGGAGCTATGCAGCTTCTATAACCCCCCTCGTCCACTGCTACCACGTTGTGAACTATCGGGTTATAGTTGAATCCTACAAAAAAAAAAAAAATGTATGTATTCGTTTCGTTTATTCTTAACGATCTAACTGCGAATTCGATCGGATACTATTGAAATATATTTTATATAGCTGTAATGTAACAACCCAGATCCTCTTTGGGCTTTCCCTTTCGGGTTTCCCCTCAAGACTTTAAAACGCGTCTGCTAAGGGACTTGTGTTTTGATATATTTTATCTTATCTCAAGGATTTGATTAGTAGAATATTTTCTCTTTTCTCGGACTTTCGATCCCACTTCTGTTTTTCATTCTTAGCATAGTATCAGAGCATCAATCTTAACAGATACGATTATGCAAGTAAATCATCAGTTACTATTCAACGATCAAAACGAGAGTTGAAAACTCACTTAATATGTCACCCGCTCTAAACACCTTCCCATTAGGCCATCCCTCCACACCCAGGTTCCATCCGTTCGAGTCGCCAACAACAAAAGTTGCAGCAGCAACGCCATTGCAACAGCCACCGTGCTCATCGAAACCGCTCCACTGCTCCCCTCGTGTCGAGCCATTCGTGAAGTCGAAGTAGCTCTCAGAAAAGATATGTAAAACAATTGTATTCCTTTGAAGCTTGAAAATGATGGTTATAAAGATAAGTAAAACATACCAAACTTGCCTTTTTCTTTTCCATTGTTTCTTGTGGAGAAGTAGTGGGCGGTTTTGAGATTGATTCTCTTCACTAACTTCTCATTCCTTTTCCAATTATTTCTCTCAACCCAGCAAAAAAAAAAAAAAAATCACAGTTTGCAAAAAAGAAACAGAAAAATAATAATTAATAGATTTAATTTGAGGAAAAAAATGAGAACAGACTTTACCCCATTTACCTGAAGAAGATTTACTTGGAGATAGATCTGAACATTAAAATATATGTTAAATCTTAACTTTTTTTTGTACTACTTTGTTTTTAGAAATAACAGCCAATTATGATTAAATCTTCCTTAATTAGTTTTGAGTTACCAATAATTTATATGAATTCTAGTAAATCACTTTAAATTAATATTATTAGATCAGTACATTTATATCAGTAAACAAATGAATAGATTAAAAATAAAATGACAAAAGAAAATTTGTGAACAGAATCAGTGTTAACGGAATGAGAAAAAAAGGAAACACAGAAATAAGGAAAGATTTGGAAAAGAGGATCCACTAGAAATTTGGAAGACATGTGAACAAAAGGTAATAGTGTAAGAACCGGGCTGACGGATGGCTCTAAAAGGCGGGTAAAATTTTCCTTCTTGATAAAATCATTAAAATTTAAAATATAATTTACATTATACCAAAATAGTGTGTGCACATTAGTAATTTAAAATACAACATAATAGTTAAGAGAGAGGATAAGGAACAGACACAAAACATTTTAAAACAAAAGGTTTGAGGACGACGGGTAAAGTTAGTCTATGACATCTGCTACAAAGTCCGCTCCCAACCTCGACCAGCTCCTTATCACCTGAAAAAAAAATGGAGAATAAGGAATGAGTACAAGACTCAGTAAGTAGCCTACTTGTAGGCTCTTAATCATGTCCTTGATATGCTACGGTACCACATTCTTTGTTCTTGCTTGTTCTTGATCTTATTCTTGTTGTAAATACTTAGGCCCTTCTAATTCTGTTCTTGACTTGGGGTTCTTATCTTGATCTTAAGAGTTTCATGAGTATCTGCTACAACATCACTAGGTGAGTTTTCTTGCAACTTAAGCTCAACTCCCACTTGCTTCGTGGTCTTGGAACCTTGCTCCACATCTGGTTCCTCAGCAGTAGTCTCAGGAGTTTCATGAGTATCTGCTACAACATCACTAAGTGAGTTTTCCTGTAACTCAAGCTCAACTCCCACTTGCTTCGTTGTCTTGAAACTATGCTCCACATCTGATTCCTCAGCAATAGCCTCAGGAGTTTCACGAGTATCTGCTATAACATCACTAAGTGAGTTTTCCTGCAACTCAAGCTCAACTCCCACTTGCTTCGTTGTCTTAGAACCATGCTCCACATCTGGTTCCTCAGCAGTAGTCTCAGGATTTTCATGAGTATCTGCTACAACATCACTAGGTGAGTTTTCCTGCAACTCAAGCTCAACTCCCACTTGCTTCGTCGAACCTTGCTCCACATCTGATTCCATTTCCAACCGCACTTTCTTCAATTCTTTAGCGGTCCTTGTGAAGCTAACTCATTTCTGTTTGCTCATAACGTAGTTCTCACAATGACCCACATCAACAGATTTCAAACCTTCCAAAACTTCTTTCGCGACCAGTGTCTTCAATCCTTTCACGCTCATATGTCCAAGTCTATTGTGCCATAGACTTGAATTTGAAGCACTTTCAGCAACAACAACTATGTTTATACACCCTGTAGTGGTGTATAAGGTTCCAGATTTTGTGCCACATGCTACTACCGTAACACCCTTCATAATCTTCCATGAACTCTTTCCTAACTCTATTGCATAACCTGTGCTGTCCAACTGACCAATAGAGATCAGGTTCTTCTTGAGACCAGGAATATATCTGACATCCTTTAATGTCCACTGATTTCCTGCTAGAGTTTTTATGCAGACATCCCCTTTTCCTTTAATTTCCAAATCTTTGTTGTTGGCAAGATACACCTTCTCGAAATTTTCAGACTTGATATTCCAGAAGAACTCTTTATTTGGAAATGAATGAAAAGATGCACCTGAATCCAAAATCCAGGATTCAATCGAACTATCCACGTTGAGGATTAAAGCATCCCCAATATCTTCTGCTGAATTTATAGAATCATCATCATCTCCAGATTTGTGATTCTGCTTCCTCTTTGGTCTTATACAACTTGTCCGAAAGTGACATTTTTCTCCACAATTCCAACACATTACATTTAGTCTATTTGAAGATTTTTCTCGGTTCTTTGATTTTGATTGCCCTTTGTTTGGGCCCTTCGGTTTACTTCTTCCCCGTCGGTCAACACTGAGAGCACTACTAGATGAATTTCCAATTTCTCGTTTGCGAATACTTTCGCTGAGAACTACATTTCGAATTTCATCAAACTTCAGTTTATCAGATTCTCGCGAACTACTGATTGCGATAACAACAGTATCCCACGACTCGGGTAAAGATGACATCAAAATCAATGCTTTAATTTCATCATCGAAATTAATTTCACCGAACTCAGTTGACTTACGATCATATTGTATTCATTTATATGATCAACAATAGATCCACCTTCAGATATCTGTAGATTGAACAATCTCCGCATCAAATACACCTTGTTCATAGCCGACGGTTTTTCGTACATAGGCGACAGCGCCTTCATGAGATCTGGCGTTGTCTTCTCCTTGATGATGTTAAACGCCATGTTTCTGGATAGCGTCAACCGGATCATCCCTAAGGCTTTTCGATCCTTGAGCTTCCACTACTCCGTGGTCATGGTATCCGGCATCACTCCCAATAGGGGTTCGTGAAGATCTTTTTGGTACAAATAATCTTCAATCTACATCTTGTTAGGTTATTTAGCTTGATGCTTATTTATAGCTTGATCAACTGTTATATCTGGTAAAGCTATATTTGGTAAAGCTATATATGGTAAAGCTATATATGGTAAAGCTATATCCGGTAAAGCTATATATGGTAAATAGCTATATATAGTAGATGGCTAAATCTGGTAAAACTATATATAGTAAACTAAACCATATATATATCTCGTCCGGTAGAGCTTTGAAAATGTACTTTCTATTCTCTGTACTCTCTCTTGTTGTACATACCTGAAGTCATCAATAAAAAAAAAAAAAAAAATCCTTTTAGCCAGAGTTCTCCTTGCAATTTTCTCTATCCTGTTCTTTGTGTTCATCTAGATCGAGCGTGTGTATTGTTGTGCGATCCTAACAACGGGTATCAGAGCTAACGATTGGTATCGATCCCAACAATTGGTATCAGAGCCAGGTGGAAGTCAGAGACAGGCGGAAGTCAGAGCTAGGAGCCAGGCGGAAATCAGAGCCAGGCAAAATTCATCACGATCTGTGAAGATGGAAAGTTCAAACATTGGAATTGAGAAGTTTGATGGATCCGATTTCGGTTTCTGGAAGATGCAGATTGAAGATTATCTGTACCAGAAAGATCTTCACGAACCTCTATTGAGGGTGAAGCCGGATACCATGACCACGGAACAGTGGAAGCTCAAGGATCGACAAGCCTTAGGGCTTATCCGGTTGACGCTATCCAGAAACGCAGCGTTCAACATTATCAAGGAGAAGACAACGTTAGGTCTATTGAAGACGTTGTCGAATATGTACGAAAAACCGTCGGCTATGAACAAGGTGTATTTGATGTGGAGATTGAGTCCTTGTGAGAAACTGCGTTATGAGCAAACAGAAACGAGTTAGCTTCACAAAGACTGTTAGAGAATTGAAGAAAAGTACCGGATGCATCGCTGAAACTCTAGAGAGGGTTGCATTGGCTGGAAGCGTCGCTGAAACTTCAAAGGGGGTTGCGTCGGCCGGAAGCGTCGCTGAAACTTCAGAGGGGGTTGTGTCGACTTGAAGTATCGCTGAAACTCCAGAGGGGGTTGCGTCGGTCGGAAGTTTCGCTGAAACACTAGAGGTGAAGCAAGTGGGAGTTGAGGTTGAGTTGCTGAAAGATTCACATATTGATGTTGTAGCAGATACTCAAGAAACTCCTGAGACTGTTGCTGAGAAACCAAAGGTGAAGCAAGTGGGAGTTGAGGTTGAGTTGCTGAAAGATTCACATAGTGATGTTGTAGCGGATACTCAAGAAACTCCTGAGACTCTTGCAGAGAAACTAGAGGTGAAGCAAGTGGGAGTTGAGGTTGAGTTGCTGGAAAAATTCACATAGTGATGTTGCAGCGGATACTCAAGAAACTCCTGAGACTCTTGTTGAGAAACCAGAGGTGAAGCAAGAGGGAGTTGAGGTTGAGTTGCTGAAAGATTCACATAGTAATGTTGTAGCGGATACTCAAGAAACTCCTAAGACTCTTGCTGAGAAACCAGAGGTGAAGCAAGTGGGAGTTGAGGTTGAGTTGCTGAAAGATTCACTTAGTGATGTTGTAGCAGATACTCAAGAAACTTCTGAGACATGCTGTTGGTGAGAAACCTGGTCTATCATTCAAAACACAGAAGGCGATACCATTTCACTCGGAGAAGATAGAGGGTGCAAAGAATCCAGCAAACATGTTGACAAAATGTGTTGATGTTAGATTATTGAGGTTGTGCAAAACCTCAATTGGTATGGTGTAGTGAAGATGCTAATGGTCGTTTGAGAGTGAAATTCTTGGTTGACTAGATCAGTCTCCAAGTGGGAGAATTGTTAGGTTATGGAGCCTGATGCTTATTTATAGCTTGGTCAACGGTTATATCCGGTAAAGCTATATTTGATAAAGCTATATTCGGTAAAGCTATATATGGTAAATAACTATATATAGTAGATGGCTAAATCTGGTAAAGCTATATATAGTAAACTAAACCATATATATATCTCGTCAGCTTTGAAAATGTACTTTCTATTCTCTGTACTCTCTCTTGTTGTACATACCTGAAGTCATCAATAATAAAAAAAAAAAAACCCTTTTAGCTAGAGTTCTCCTTGCAATTTTCTCTATCCTATTCTTTGTGTTAATCTAGATCGAGCATGTGCGTTGTTGTGCGATCCTAACAACTGGTATCAGAGCTAACGACTGGTATCGATCCCAACACATCTTCTAGAAACTAAAATCGGATCCATCGAACTTCTCAATTCCAATCTTTGAACTTTCCATCTTCACAAATCGTGGTGACTTCAACGTGGCTTTGATACCAGTTGTTAGGATCGCACAACAACGCACCCACTCGATCTAGATGAACACAAAGAACAAGATAGAGAAAATTGCAAGGAGAATTCTGGCTAAAAGAATTTGTATTGATGAGTATGTATAAGTGAGAATACTGAGAATAGAAAGTACATTTTCAACGCTCTACGGACCGGGATATATATATATAGTTCAGTTTACTATATATAGCTTTACTAGATTTAACCATCTACTATATATAGCTATTTACTATATATAGCTTTACCAGATTTAACCATCTACTATATATAGCTATTTACCATATATAGATTTATCGGATATAGCTTTACCAAATATAACTTTACCGGATATAACCGTTGACCAAGCTATAAATAAGTAGGCTCCATAACCTAAACGGTTTATTTTTAGAGATAGGTTGTTTTGAATTTATGAATCTTTATGAAAGATTTTGTTTTGTTTCCAAGGTTATTTATGATGAACTTCCACGTAATGAATTATGTATGCATGGGTGACGTTACTAATTAGGTTAAAGAAAAATTAGGGGCGTTACTACATATCTTCTAGGTGAGGGAAACTTGAGGCATGACATCCTGCAAAGAAACATGGTGCAGGGCATCCCACCTAGAAGAGGAATTCTTGGGCACCGCTTGGTGGGAGGTCAAGAGTCACTTTGGACATGATTAGAGTATTACCTAAAATTCTTGAGTTCCTATTTCTGAGTTTGGGGACCTTGGTCCCTCGTCCTTGAGTGGTACCTAGCATTCTTCTTACTTGGGTAGTTGTAAAGCTTGTGTGTTGTTGTTCTTGGTTCTTAATCTTGTAAGTTTCTAAGGTCCTTTATTCCTTGAGGCATAAGTTGTAACTTGTATTTGTAACCATATGAACCCATCTTAGTGGAAGTTTTTTTTGAAGGTCATAGATTCCTAAGGAGTTCTTTAGAGGGTTCTAGAAGAGTCTAGAGTCTTGTGGTGTTTTCTTTAGGTGTTTCTTAGATCCTAACTTGGATTAGGTTCCAACATTTCTTTAGGTATTTCTTCATGACCTTCATAATAGATCTTAAATAGCAAATCATTTTGGTCATTTTACCCTTAACTTGGTTTAGGTTCCAACATTTCTTTAGGTATTTCTTGGATCCTAACTTGGTGTTTCTTGGATCCTAACTTGGTTTAGGTTCCAACGGTCGCGCATGTATAGACCTTGAAATCTCATAAGTAGTCCTAGGGGCATTTTGGTCATTTTATCCCTAATTCTTGGTTTTGCTACTTAACGTGTTCCAATGGCTTTCAAACTTCACAAAATCATCAAAGATCATAAAATAAGATCTACTTCAGGGTTTCATAGCATTTGGAGGTCATCTAGGTCATGAACCGTAGGTAGATATCCTTAGGGGCATTATGGTCATTTTGCACCATTTCTTGGTTTACCTACTTATCCTTATCCAATGACTACCAAACTTCATATATAACCTCAACATGCTATAATATGCTCAGCATTAAAATTTTATAGGCAGCGGAGTTCATCTAGTGGGTTATTTTAACGTTATCTAAATCCCAAGCAATTTGTTCGGTTCAAGGTCTTAACTTATGTTTCCTAGGGTTTTTCTTTCATTTATCCTAATTTCATACTTGGTTTAGGGTTCATATGAAAATCCAAACAATTCCTACAAGTATTTCATAACAAAAAGTCCAAGGTGGCTACTTACCTCGTTGTCGACGTTTGGAACCTCCGTTCTTGAGCTTCCGGTACCTGAATTACCTGAACTTTCCTTTCACAGACTCCTTACTGTGTCTACTTTCTAGAACCATAGATTTTTTCATGAGAACCGGTTTGGAAGAGGGATAAAATTGAGAAAAACTAAGAGAAGGTCGAGTTTTGGGTTGACATGGCCGGTTCAACTGAACCGGCCACGTCATCGTCTACTTCCTCTGGACGGGAAGAGGAAGAAGACATGCGCGACCGATCGCGCCACCATCTGAACTCGCCCTCCCTAGCTCCTATCACGCCGTTTCTCCCCTCAATTCCTTTATGAAACTTAAAGAATGTGTTACAAGGAAGAGTTAGGGATTGATTTCATACATTTTCATGGATCATAGCCTAAGATATTTGCTTCCAAAGTTCGTCCAAAATATGATTTATCGTCGGAGTTAAAATAGAGGATTTCTTATTGGGTAGCCGATTTTAGGGCTTTCTTCACTAAACCTCTTCCTTATTATTCTCTCAAACTAAAGGAATTAGTTTGGAGGAATGATTTTGAGTGTGGGATCTTAATTTTCAGAAATCACTCTCGGTTTGCAAGTTACCCGATGTAACGACCCTTAATTTTACCTATTTAATCTAAGGTCATTACTATACCTTGAAATGCGGAATATACATTAAATGGACCCTATTGATAAATGCGACTTACTCTCGCCTTTTATTACCTCGTGAAAGAGAAAACGATTACAAGTAAAAAGAAAAGAACACTATTGAAATAAAGGAAAAGTAACAAAACCAAAATGAAAGTTTTATTCTACCCTATGGTTTATTATGCAAATATATTTCAACCTATACTAACCTATACTAATGATGCAAACCGAATTCAGCCTAGACTATGAAATGGGAAAAAAAACAAACAACTATCCTATGCATGTGCCACGGTCCCGAGGTGTACGATGCCGCCACCGTTGTCACAGGGGTGCCTTGACCTTATCTGCAAAAGTAAAGTAGCACGAGGCTTGAGTATTTCTAGAATACTCAGTAAGTGACCCCCTATTGGGGTTATGCGACAATCACATGCAATTTAATGATGGGACCTTATCGTTTCGTTTCGTTTTTCCTACGGTGCAATCCTAACGGGTAATCGTGGACGTGTACCATATACTATACACACAGCCCATACGTGCGAGTATGGGCTCACCAGCTAGCTCGCACACCATTGGGCCACTGTCCTTATCCGGTGGGCATACTCTGGGAGCCCCTTATGCCGGGACCCGTTAAACCTAGAACTGTCAAGCTAGTTTGTAAGCTACCGAATCTACTCTTTCTAAAATACATCGTGTACGCTTGAAAGTGAAGGTGGTAAAGCTAGTTTGTAAGCTAACGAACCTACTCTTTCTAAAATTTCGAATGGTCCAATGAATCGGGGCTTAGCTTCCTCTTGCGTTCGAATCTTAGAATGCCTTTCATGGGCGCTACTTTTAGAAACAATGGGTCCCCCTCCTCAAACTCTAAATTCCTATGCCTAATGTCGGCGTAGCTCTTTTGCTACTCTATGCAGTATGCATTTTTACTCTAATTTTCTGTACCACCTCGTTGGTGATGTGAACCAGCTCAGGTCCTACAAGTTCTCGTTCTCCTACTTCATCCCAGCACAATGAGGATCTACATCATTTTCCATACAACGCTTCAAAGGGTGCCATCCCAATGGTTGCTTGGAAGCTGTTGTTGTAAGAGAATTCCATTAAGTGCAGTTTAGTGTCCCAACTCCCTGTGAAATCCATAACGCATGCCCGAAGCATGTCTTCCAGGATTTGGTTTAATTGTTCCGTTTGGCCATCCGTTTGTGGGTGGAAGGCGGTGCTAAAGTCGAGGTGGGTACCCATTGCTTTTTGGAGTCCGCGCCAAAAGGCCGACGTAAAACGCGGGTCCTGATCCGGAACAATTGACACCGGCACTCCATACAACCTCACAATTTCTTTAACATATAGTTGGGCCCAATTGTCTACTGTATATGTTGCCTTACCTGGTAGGAAGTGGGCCGACTTTTTTAGACGATCCACAACCACCTAGATTACCGTATAGCCATTTAATGTTTTGGGTAGGCCTACTATGAAATCCATGGCAATGTTTTCTCATTTCCATTCCGGTATACTTAGAGGTTGTAGTAGCCCGGCGGTTTTCTACCTAGGGGCTTTTACTTGTTGACACACCAGACACTTGCTCACGTACTCTGCGATATCCTTTTTCATACTTTGCCACCAGAAGTGTTGTTTCAAGTCTTGATACATCTTTGTTCCACTTGGATGTATCGAGAAGGGTGAGTTATGTTCCTCAGTTTGGATTTCCTTCTTCATTTCGCTCACGGGTGGCACACATAAACGTCCTTGACATTACAATTCATTATCTATTGACTTAGAGAATCCATCCACTGGGCCTACTTTCAATTGGTCTAGGATTTTGCTTAGGCTTGGATCCCCATGTTGTGAGTCTATGATTCTTTGTTTGAGCGTGGGACGCACTGTCTGTTGGGCTATTTGGGCTACCACTTCTTCGGTTACTATCGCTATGTCAGCCCGTTCGAAATCTATCCGCACTCGTGGCTCCCTGGTGATGAGGGCCGACAAGTGTACTACTTTTCGACTCAGTGCTTCAGCGACTACGCTTGCTTTTCCAGGGTGGTACTGGATGTCTATGTTGTAATCTTTTACCAGCTCTAACCATCTACGTTGCCTCATGTTCAATTCTTTTTGTGTGAACAAATATTTTAGGCTTTTATGGTCCAGATAGATTTGGGTCTTTTCGCCATATAGGTAGTGTCGCCAAATTTTTAACGTGAACACCACTGTTGTCAGCTCCAAATCATGTGTAGGATAGTTTTTCTCGTAATCCTTTAGTTGGCGTGATGCATACACAACAACCTTGCCATGTTGCATCAGTACACCACCCAACCCCTTTTTGGATGCATCACTATAAATCACTTATCCCACAGAACTCTCTAGAACTGTGAGTACTGGGGCAGATACTAGTCTTTGCTTTAGCTCTTGAAAGCTGGCCTCACAAGTATTGTCCCAAACAAAAGGTACACCTTTTTTTGTCAATTGGGTGAGAGACATGACTATTCCTGCGAAGTCTTGGACAAACCTTTGATAGTAGCCCGCCAATCCCAAGAAACTTCGTATCTCGGTGACCGTTGTTGGGCGTTTCCATTTCGTGACAGCTTCTATCTTATTGGGATCTACTAAGATTCCGTCTTTAGACACTACGTGCCCCAGAAACGAAACCTGTCGTACCCAAAATTCGCACTTGGAGAATTTGGCATACAGCTTGTTCCCTTGAGGATAGTTAAGGCTTTGCGAAGGTGCTCTTGGTGTTCTGGGACCGTTTTGTAGTATATCAAGATGTCGTCTATGAACGCGATCACAAACGAGTATAAGCACTCCTTAAATACTCGGTTCATTAATTTCATAAATACCGCTGGGGCATTGGTGAGACCAAAAGACATCACCACAAACTCGTAGTGGCCATAGCTGGTTCGAAAGGTTGTTTTCGGTATGTCTTCATTTTTAATCTTAATTTTATGATATCCTGATCGAAGATCTATTTTAGAAAACACTGTCGCCCCACGTAGTTGGTCAAATAGGTCCTCAATATGGGGTAACGGGTATTTTTTCTTTACCGTCCTCTTGTTTAATTTCCTATAATCAATGCATAAACGCATTGAGCCATCTTTCTTTTTGACAAACAACACTGGCTCACCCCAAGGGGACACGCAAGGTCGAATGAAGCCTTTATCTAACAGGTCTTGCAGTTGTGATTTAAGTTCTTTTAGTTCTGCTGGTGCCATACGGTACGGGGCCTTAGAGATGGGTCTCGTTCTTGGTTCCAGATCTATTCCAAAGTCTACCTCTCGCGATGGTGGAGTTCTCGGGAGGTCCTCCGAGAAGACATCCATAAATTCGTTTACTATGGGTACTGTATCTATGGGTTTTTCTTTTCCTTTTATGTTTACTGCACAGGCTAGAAACGCCCACCCCCCTTGTTGTACCAGGCGTCTCGCTTTCATCATCGATATTATTTTTGGAGTGGTAATTGTGGAGGTCCCTTTAAACTTAAAGGTAAGTCTGTTGGGAGGTGTGAATATCACCTCTTTCTTATGGCAGTCTATGCTAGCAAAGTTTTCGGCTAGCCAGTCCATTCCTAGTATGATGTCAAAATCCGTCATATCTACTTCCTTTAACTCTACATGGATTGTTTGTCCAACTATTACCACTTGTCCGTCCTTTACTCTATTTTTCGTAATTAAGTCTACCCCTGTTGGGGTACCGACCGACAATACATGCATTAAGCGTTCTACTACGAACCCTGCTTCTTTAACAAATGGTAAAGAAACAAAGGAATGGGTAGAACCAAAATCAAACAATGTCAACGCAAAGTGTTCTAGTATAGAAAGCGTACCTGTCATCACGGTGCTAGATGTTCCCGCCTCTTTACTGGTCGTTGCATATTCCCTGGTCTGTGGGCGGGTTTGTATGGTGGGCTCTCGAATGACCGGTCCTCTAAGGGGTTCCCTTGGATTTCCCGAGCTCCTTGTAAGGCAAGTTCTGGCCACATGACCTGCATGTCCACATATATAACACATACCTGAGCCCGCCAAACATCTTCCAACATGTTGTTTTCCACAGTTACGGCACAAGGGCTTCTCCAGTGTTAGGTATCGGGCTATTGGGGGTGGAGCAGGTAGCCTACTCTGATATCGAGGTCTCTAGAGCGGTGGTTGCAATTTTGTTGTTTTGATCTCGATAGGGCATTTCCTCCCTGTGACAACCGTTGGCTCCGTTTTTTTCTTCTCCGGGGGTTCCTCTAGGGCCTTGGCCGTCCTTAGGGCCTCTTCATAGGTTTTTGGGTTAAAGGCCTCCAACATGCGGCGGGTTTTCGGGTTCAATCCCAACACAAATTTTTCTGTCTGTTTCTCTTCAATGTCAGCTAATGACGGTGCAAACCTTCTCAATCTCATGAAGTCCTGATCATACTGATCTACCGTGCGATCACCTTGGTTTAAGTGGTTAAACTCTTGTTGTTTCTTTATAATGGTTTCCTTTTGATAATAATATTTCAGAAAGGCTTCCTTAAAGGTTCCCCACGTTGTAATTTTCCTGCTCGGGTTGATGCTCTATTTATTATCCGACCACCGCACTTCAGCATCTTTTAGTAACACATACGTCGCACACGCCACCTTATGTTCATCAAGGCATCTCATTGATTCAATGGTCGTTTCCATGTTTGTGATCCACATTTGAGCCGTTGTGGGATCTTCCTTTAAACCGACAAAAGGACGGGGGTTATACCGTCTAAAATCCTTTAACCAACATGCACCCCTATCTGGATGCGGGTTGTATAGCTACTGCATTCACCGGTTGCGTGGCCGCCGCGTTGGCTGGTTGCGTGGCCACCGCGTTGGCTGGTTGGGTGGCTAAAGGTCGGGGACGAGTTTGGTGGCATCCCAGCCTTTGGCCGCCCTTTGTGGGTCGTGTGCGAGCGAAAACTCCGGCGTTCGCTGGAGTTCTTGGCTCTGTCGACGACCCCCATTTTTTTTCTTTTTTTTTTTTCGGTTCCGTTTCATTTCATGTCATTCACATCATGCTGTATACACACAATTTAAGAGACCTAACATAACGTTCTATGCTTTTAACATAACATTTCATCATATACACATCATACCATGACATATTGCATCAAAATGTATCAGATCATAAACAAGTAATAACGTGAACACTTCATAGTCATATCATTCTCTAACTTATCATAGCCTTAACGTTCTTATACCTATCACAGACATATCATTACGTGAACGTACCTTAGTCATATCATCATAAGAACTTAACCTAACGCTATCGTTCTATCAATCTATCACTAACCTATCCCTTTCTACCCGTAACCTAACCATATTCTTTCATCAATCTCTCTTATCCATATCACTCCGGTATGTAACCTAACCTTAACGTTTCGTGAACGTATTTTACTCCTATCGTTACATTTCGTTTTGTGCATCCTTCTTATATCCTATCTCAAACATATCCTTGAACACATCGTACAGTAACTATTATCATACAATTCACATATTATAACATATACATAACATATAGGAAGCATATCGATCCACATACAATTCACACATATCAATATATATGACACGTGCAGAACCACAGGACACGTGTCAACATCAAAATATAACCATGCCAATAGTAAGGTCACTTACCTGGCTAGCTTAAGTCGTTATCCCGGATACATCTTTAATTAAAGTTCGATTCCATCCTTTGCAATCCCAGTCAACCTATATGAGCCCATGACATTAGTTTCAGGTTTGAACTCTTCAACATTATTTCTCTAATTTACATTGGTCTATTATTAAAAGTCTGAAATGTTATATTCTATAATTATATTTTTATTAAAAAGTCTTATTTTTCATACGGTTGTATAAAAAAATAGATACACCTCTTTAAGTTATTCTGGGCTCTACTAATCTCTGTATTTACTGTTTACCTTTCATTTTGTATTTAGTTTGTGGTTTTTAATTTCTTCTTCTTTTTTATCTGTTTCCTTTTAATTCTTTTCTCATGCATTCCAAATTTCTAGTGATTTCTGTTTCCAAATCTTTCCTTATCCCAATGTTTCTTATTCATAAGTTTTCTTGCCATTCTATCTTTAATCTATTCATTTGGCTACTGATAAAAGTTTAATCTAATATTACTAATCTGACGTGATTGACTAGAATCATATAAATGATTAACATTTAGTTTTTAATTCAAAGCTAGATCATTGTAATAATTCAATGAAGATCTAATTATAATTGGTTGTGATTTCTAAAAAAATAGGATAAAAAAAATGAAGATTTAATATATACTTATTCATCAGATCTATCTTCTTGTAAATCTCCCGTAAATCTCAACTGGTCATTCTCATTTTTTTTTCCTCAAAGTAAATATGACAATTATTGTTTTTTTTTTTCTTTTTGCTATTACTTTCTGGTGTAAGGATGAGTTGAAGAGAGATAATTGTGGGAAGGGATGAGAGGTTAGTGGAGAGTAGCGGGTAAATATTGTTTTTTTTAATTAATTTATTATTATTATTATTTTAACTATTTTTATAATTATTTTTATTTGTTTATTTGTTTATTTATTTTTTGGGCTATTACATTGGATACCCATATCCCATCACGAGGGTATGGATGCGTACATCCAATGGCAGGACAACGATCGTTATGCTTTGCATAGCGCTGCCGTGATAGTTACTAATTGTAACGGGTCCCGGCATAAGGGGCTCCCAAAGTATGCCCACCAGATAAGGAAAGAGCGATGTGCGAACTAGCTAGTGAGCCCATACTCGCACGTATGGGCTGTGTGTAGAGTATATAGTACACGTCCACGATCACCCGTTAGAACAGCACCGTAGGAATGGAATGGGCCTCGATCATACGCGCGGACTGAAGCCGAATGGAATGGGCCGACAAGTTTCAATCTATGGGGAGTTCTCGACGTCATCGTCTATGGGATTCCATAATAATCTCCTCATTTTCTTGCTCCTCTTCTCTGTCTTTACAAGTTTGACAGTAATCTTCTCATTGTTTCTTAATTTATTTTTTATGATCACTACATCATATACCTCTAAAGGAACTTTCATTCTCGTAAGTGTTGAAATTCTATAACAACTCGAGTTATTTTCTCCCTCGTCTCTTCCTTTCGTTCTCACGTGGTATCTCAGGGTATTTCTCTCTTATTTCTTCCTTTCCTTTAGTTCCCATGTGGCTTCTTCTATTTTGTGGTTTTGCCACATTACTTTAACAAAGATATGTCTCTGATGCGTATAGCTTTCACCTCATGGGCCAAGATTTTTTCTGGCTTTTAGTCATAACTCAATTCCTCATCTACCTGTAGCGGTTCATAATCTGTCACTTTGCTTGGATAAGTTATATACTTGCGACGTATCGACAAATTAAATACGTTGTGCACTGATGAGAGGAATGGTAATAGGGATAGTATGTACGCCATTGTTTTGATGAAGCATGGGCTTTACATGCCTTTACATTTGAACCTTAAGACGCCTCTCATCTGGACCAGCTTCAAGAATACTATGTTGTCCACTTCAAATCCTAAGCTCCTACGCCTCTCATTAGAATAATTTTTCTGTCTACTCTGATATGTGGGCCTTCTCGCCCTGATCTGTTGTACGGCCTATTGGTAGTCTGGACTAACTCGAATCCCAACAACTCTCATTCACCTACCTCGTCCCCAGCAAACTTAGGACCTACACCATTTCTCCTATTATGCTTCAAACGGTGTCATCTCAATAGTTGCTTCGAAGATATTGTTATAAAAGAACTCCATAAGATACAACTTAAATTCTCAACTACCTGCAAAATCCAACACACAGGCACGCAATATATCTTCCAAGATATGGTTCAAATGCTCCATCTAACCATCGGTTTGTGGATGGATACCAGTAATGAAGTCAACGCGAGTACCCAATGTTATGGAAAACTATTATAGATATTGGGTGCATAGCATGGGTCTCAATCTGACATTATCAGTACTTGCACTCCATATAGTCTAACAATATCTCTCATGTATAGTTAGCCTCACTGTCAACAACATAGGTATCCTCTCCAAGTAAAAAGTATATGGACTTGGTAAGTTTTTCAACGATCATCTATATCATTGTATATCCTTTCAGAATCTTTGTAGACCCAGGTTGAAGTTCATTACTATTTTTCATATTTCCAATATGGAATGCTCAAAGGTTGCAACAACCATACCATCTTTGGTTCCTCATAATCCATCAACCATCACCTCTTAAGGCCATAAATGAGTCTCTTGAGGTCATAAATAACTCCCACTTGTTGATACATCATTAATTTTCTAACGACCTACATTAACTCATGGATCTTACCTAATTACCCTTAAGATCATAAATGAGCCCCATATAAAGGTTCATATCATTTAGAGTTCTTTAGGGTCTTGAAAACATCATAGAATTCTTATGAGGTACTTTTGGTCATTTACCAACCCAAATCTTGGTTTAAATCCTCTACATATTCCAATGACCTTGAATATTTTCATAATCCTTCTAAACCATCACATAAGGAAAAATTTATACTATGCAGAGGTCATTTGGGTAGTAAGCAAGTGAGCCATAATTATAGGGGATTTTGGTCATTTTTTAGCTACCCTTGGCTTTGCTCCCTAACCTAATCCAATGACCACAAAATTTCATACATAACTTTATCATGTCATTTTAAGCTTTCCATTACAATTTCATGAGGAAAAGAGTCCATTTAGTAGGTTCATGGCTCAGGCGCATCCTTGAAATCAACATTCACGTGGATACTAATGCATGAAAAATATCAAATACTTAACCCAACCTTAATTCCTACTTTTTTTTTTACGTCATTTAAAATAACTTGATTTCCAACATCATACCCATTTACCTATATATCCTCACAAACTCATTTTAAAAGATTCCCGTGGTAGAAAGAGGGCACAGATAATTGGTATTGCAGAGGCATAGTGGATATCATTACATGTAATAGAAATTGGGATACTAAATCTAACTTCAAATAAAGGGTCTTGGAACCTTAACTAGGACAATACCTTTGAAACACCTTGAAATGGACTATTTTTCTACCCTAAAAAAAAAGAAAAAAAAATTGTTTAGATTGAGCAATGAAATATATTGGTGTAAGGTATAGGGAAGATTACCATGGAACTTTGAGTTGATTTAGAGACAAATTCTACCATTGTAATCATGGCGATCCTTCGCCCAAAGTCTCGTATTGTAGTCTATCTCCATAAAATTTCCATAAAATTACTCCATAAAATTTATGATCGTAACACCTCATTGATACTTTTAAATCACCTTAGAGGCTCTCAAAATGCAACCTTGACGTCTTTTCAACTCATGATTGTCATCATACTATTATATAGCTCATTCTACGGTTCTACGTAGTAAAGCTATATGTGGTAAATGACATATAATGCAAATGGTCATATATAGTGAAAAACGATATATAATAAAAGGCTATGGATGATTATATATGGTAAAGTTAAAGTAAACTGAATCATATATAACATCTTGGTAGTGTTTTTAAAATGTACTTTCTGCCTTTTAAAATGTACTTTCTACCTTCTCTATATCCGTACATACTTAAATCATCAATATAAATATTTATTCAATATTCCTCCTTTCATTTTCTCTTCAATATTCCCCCTTTCATTTTCTCTCTCTCCTGTTCTCTTTATTCAATATTCCTCCTTTCATTTTCTCCCTCATGTTCTCTTTATTCAATGTTTCTCCTTTCATTTTCTCTCTCCTGTTCTCTTTATTCAATATTCCTCCTTTCATTTTCTCTCTCTCCTGATTTCTTTATTCAATGTTTCTCCTTTCATTTTCTCTCTCTCCTGTTCTCTTTATTCAATATTCCTCCTTTCATTTTCTCTTCAATATTCCTCCTTTCATTTTCTCTCTTTCCTATTCTTTGTGATCATCTAGATGAGTGTATGTTATTATGTGATCCTATGAACTAGTATCAAATTTCAAATACGATCTATAAATATTAAAAAATAAAGGAAAAAAAAAGCTTACAAACAACACAATCAATTCATTATTTATATTTATATTTATATAAATCAAGATCCTTAATTAATTCATTATTTATATTTATATAAATTACAATAAATAATATTTATATTTGTTTATATAATTAATTATCTCTCTTTCTATATTTGTGAAATGTAAACAGTACTAATTAATGAACAAATTATTATCAATTATAAGCATTAAATTAATTAATTTTAAATTATTAAATAATATTTTTATTTTAAATTTCAACCTTCACTATCAAAAACTAAATACTTATACCCATTAAATAAATTCATAAGCACACTTAATTGATAAGCATTAACATTACTATCCTAATTTTTTCGATATAAATAAACAAAGAGAAAAAATAATAATAAGATACATATAACCACACTTAATTATTATCAATTATTTTATTTTCACAATGTTTTCCAAATCGTCGTTACTTAGAACATTTACATCGAGATCGATGTGTAAACGATACGGGGTGGTCGAGAACTAGAGGGAATTGATAGCAATTTTCATCCCAGCTTGGCAGTGGCCTGGTGTGGTGCATATGAAGAAGTTCTGTCCTCTTGAGAGCATGATTTCATCCTTGCCTGAATTGAACACTTTGGCGCCTCTTGGAGCTATGCAGCTTCTATAACCCCCCTCGTCCACTGCCACCACGTTGTGAACGGTTGGGTTATAGTTGAATCCTACAAAAAAAAAAAAAAGTATCTATTCGTTTAGTTTATTATCAACGATCTAACTGCGAATTCGATCGGACACTATTTAAATATATTTTATATAGCCGTAATGTAACGACAGGCTTTCACTCAAGGCTTTAAAACGAGTGGACTTGTGTGATATAATTTATTTTATCCTCTGGATTTGGTTGGTAGAATATTTTCTCTTTTCTCGAACTTTCGATCCCACTTCTATTTTTCATTCCTAACGTAGTATCAAAGCATCATTCTTAACAGATATGATTATGCAAGTAAAACATAAGGTACTATTCAACTATCAAAACGAGAGTTGAAAACTCACTTAATATGTCACCGGCTCTAAACACCTTCCCATTAGGCCATCCTTCCGTGCCCAGGTTCCATCCGTTCGAGTCGCCAACAACAAAAGTTGTAGCAGCATCGCCATGTTCGAAGCCAAGCAGCAGCAGCAACGCCATTGCAACAGCCACCGTGCTCATTAAAACCGCTCCGCTGCTCCCCTCGTGTCGAGCCATTCGTGAAGCCGACGTAGCTCTCAAAAAAGATATGGAAAACAATTGTGTTCCATTGAAGCTTGGAAATGATGGTTATAAAGATATGTAAAACATACAAAACATGCTTTTTTCTTTTCCTTTCTTTCGGGCTGAGAAGTAGTGGGCCATTTAGCAATTGATTATGTCTCCTCGTTTTGCTATTAAAAGAAAGAGAAAGAATCTTCCTCCTTTCTCTCCAGTAATCTCCCCAATTATCTCTCCTCAAAGTTTGTAAAAAGGAACAAAAACAATAATTGACCGATTTAATTTGAGAAGCTTTACCCAATTCACCTGACAAGATTTACTGGAGACAGATCTGATCAGTAAGATATATATTAAATCTTAATTTTTTTGTTCTATTATTTTTAGAAATCACAGCCAATCATGGTTAAATCTTCTTAAATCATTACAATTGTTTAGTTGAGTTAGAAACTAAATGCCAATAATTTATATGAATTCCAGTAAATCACATTAGATTAATAATATTAGATCAATAAATTTATACGAGTAGACAAATGAATAGATTAAAAATAAAATGGCAAAGAAAATTTGTGAACAAAATTAAAAGGGAGTAAATACAGATAAAGAGAAAAACAAGAAAAGTAAAAAGCAATAAAGTAAATACAGATAAAGAAAAAAAATAAGAAAAGCAAATACAGAGGACAGGAAAGCACAGAATGACTTAAATAACTCTATCAACTTTTTTATACTACAGAAACCATATAAATTAAGATTTTGTGGATTGATATGTGTGAGTTGTTTGTGGATGGATATACTTATCATATGTTATGTATATGTTATAATACGTGAATTACGGTACGATGTGTTCAATGATATGTTTGAGATAGGATACGGTAAGGATGAACAAGACGAAATGTGACGATAGGAGTAAGATACGTTCATGAAACGTTAAGGTTAGGGGTAAAATGACCATAATACCCCTACAGAAGACTACCTACGGGTTAAGCCGTAAATGACCTCCCAACATTATGAAATGTTGTATGAATCCTTATCTCAAGAGGTTGTATAAGGAAATGAAGTTTGGGAGTCATTGGAAAACCTTAAGTAGCGAAACAAAGATATGGGGAAAACGTATATCACGAACCATGCAACTTTGCCTCTTAGGATGACGAAAGAGGTATCCACGAAATAAGAGATTCTCCACAAGTACCCTTGGTTTCTAATGAGGCTCTACGTGCACAAGACCATGTCAGAGCTATTCCTAAGAAGAACTTGTATGTTCCCAAGCTTGACCCAAGACATTATGCATAAACCTAGGATCCCCAAGAATGCATAGAAACACCTAGGTTAATGCAAATGACATGCTTAACAAGTTGCTAGGATCCATGTCCGAAGTAACCGTTATCTCCCATCACGAAGTGTACAACGAGACCCCTATTCCTCTTTAGGTGAGATGCCCTGCTATATGTACGTTGAGCATGATGCCACGATGAACTTATTATCTCCCTCACCTAAACGAGATGCCCTGCATCATGAATTTCCAATAGGATGCCACGATTATTATAACGCCACCTATGCACTCATGGGGAGAAAATTAAGGGTTACTTTGGAAGAGTTTTCAAGGAACACAAGGCATGACATGACAACCCCTAAGGCTTAGTTCTTGAAAACGAAACAAGTAGCCATATCCTAGCTCAAGGTCTAGAGATGCTCCAACTTACCAACTATTCTCTTTAAGGCCTACTCTATATGACTTGAGAACAAGTTCAAGATTACAAGGTGGTTGGAACAAGTTTGGAACCTAAACCAAGATGAAACTTAGGAAACGCCTAAAGGAAACATGTCAAGATTCAAGACCCTTCTAGAACCCTTTAAGGAGTCCATTATGAACTTATGACCTTCTAGAATAACTCATGCTAGTTATTACGATGGGTTCATATGATCACGAATGTATATAACAACTACGCCTCAAGAAACATAAGAACCTTAGAAACTTACAAGATTAAGAATCAATAACAAGCTATACAACTACTAGGTACCACTCAAACATAAGGGTCCAAAGTCCTCAAGACTCAAAATTCAAGAATGCTAGGTAATACTCTAAGCATGTCCAATTGCGGCCCATACCTCCCACCATGGGGTGCTTTCTAAGGAGGCCTTGTTTCCTCTTCTAGGTGGGATGCCCTGCATTGTGTTTCTCTTGTAGGATGTCATGTTTGGCCTCATTCCCCTCACCTAGATGAGATGCCCTGCACCATGTTATGATTTGCAGGATGCCATGTTCATGTACACACCGATCACATGACCTTTATGGTCTATGCCATGTTCATGCATGCATCGATCACTTGACCTTTATGGTCTATCATGGGGAGTGACCTATGGCCACGATGGAGCAAGAAGAGAGTAAGTTACCCTAGCCATGAATCAAGAACCTCCTAAGACCTCCCGCGGTACATCATGCTTATGACTTAGACTACGCTACTTGGAGCGTATGAAGCCTTGAGCGTAGGTATTAAGACTGTGTCGCTTGGAACGCATGAAACCTCGGACACAGGTCGACAAGTTTATGTCTAGTACCGTAAATCCTAAGGGAAGTGTCTTGGAGAACGAATTAAAAAACATAACAAGAACATACGGCAAGAACAAGAACAAGAACAAGAACAAGAAAAGAAAGAAGGTGGTACCCTAGCATATCAAGGACACGATTAAGAGCCTACAGTAGGCTACTTACTGAGTCTTGTACTCATTCCTTATTCTCCATTTTTTTTTTCAGGAAATAATGAGCTGGTCGAGGTCGGTAGCGGACTCTAGAGTAGGTGCCATAGACAAATCTCACCCGTCGTCCTCAACCCATTGTTTTAAGACGTTTTGTGTTCGTTCCTTATTTTGTATTTTAACCATTATGTTATATTTTAAATTACTAATGCGCCCACTATTTTCGTATGATGTAAATTATGTTTTAAATTTTAATTGTTTAATTTCGCGAAAAATTTACGGGTCATTTTAGAGTCATAGAGTCAGCCCGGTCCTTGCACGAACTGAGTAGTGAGCCCATACTCGCATGTATGTGCTGTATGTAGAGTATATGGTACACATCCAAGGTGCCCAATAAGAATAGTACCATAGGAAAAATAGACTGATATGATAGGTCCCGTCATTGCATTCGCATGTTCTTGCATTTAACCCCAATAGTGGGGTCACTTACTGAGTATTTCTTCGAATACTCAACGCATGTGATACCTCTGTTTCAGGGAAGGCAAGGTTGTACTAGCCTTAAAATAAATAAAGAAATAAACAAATAAAAATAATTATAAAAAAATAGTTAAAATAATAATAATAATTAAATAAATAAATAAATAAAAACTACATTTTCCCACTTCTCTCCACAAATCTTTCATCCCTTCCCACGATTATCTCTCCTCAACCCATCCTTAGTAGCCAGAAAGTAACAAAAAAAAAAAGAGAAATAAAAAGAACGGCCTCTACCCAGTTGAGATTCTACAAGATTTATGTGAAGATAGACATGATCAATAATAAGTATATATTAAATCTTCATTCTCTTTTATCCTATTTTTTTTTAGAAATCACAACAAATTATAGTTAGATCTTCATTCAATTATTACAAATGTTTAGCTTTGAGTTAGAAACTAGATGTAGATTAGTAATATTAGATTAAATTTATATCAGTAGCCAAATGAATAGATTAAAAATGTAGATTAGTAATATTAGATTAAATTTATATCAGTAGCCAAATGAATAGATTAAAAATGTAGATTAGTAATATTAGATTAAATTTATTTCAGTAGCCAAATGAATAGATTAAAAATAGAATGACCAAGAAAATTTGTGAATAGAAAACACTTGGATAAGGAAAGATTTGGAAACAGAGATTTGAGAACAAAATTAAAAGGTAGTAGATAAAAAAAATGAAGATTAAAGAATTAAAAATCACAGACTAAACACAGAGAGAAAGGTAAATGTAGTAAAGCCCGTGAAATAGTTGTATTACTTTTTTATACGAGAGTAACTATGGAAAATAAGATTTTTAATAAAAATATAATTATAGATAATATAACATTTCAAGGCCTTTAACAATGAACCAATGTAAATTAGAGAAATAATTTTGTAGAGTTCAAACTTGAAACTGATGTCATGGGCTCACATAGGTTGACTCGGATTTCAAAGGACGGAATCGAACTTCCATTAAAGATATATTCATGACAACAACTTAAGCTAACCAGGTAAATGACCTTACTATCGACATGGTTATATTTGATGTTGACACGTGTCTGTGGTTCTACACGTGTCATATATACTGATATATGTGAATTATCAGTGAATCAGTATGCTTATATTATGTTTATGTTATGTTATAATATGTGGATTGTATGATATCAATTATGGTACGATGTGTTCAAGGATATGTTTGAGATAGGATACGAGAAGGATGCACAAAACGAAATGTAACGATAGGAGTAAGATACGTTCATGAAACGTTAAGGTTAGGTTACATATCGGAGTGCTATGGATAGGAGAGATTGATGAAAGAATACAGTTAGGTTACGGGTAGAAAGGGATAGATTTGTGATAGATTGATAGCACGATAGCGTTAGGATAGTTCCTGTGATGATATGATTAAGGTATGTTCACGTAACGATATGATTGTAATAGGTATAAGAACGTTAAGGCTATGATAAGTTAGGGAACGATATGACCACATAGTGTTTACGATATGACATGTTATGATACGATATATTGTGATGTGATGTGTTATGTTTAGATTGTTTTGTGTGACCATTGAGGTAGTTGTTGTATGAATTACATTTTATGAAATGACATGTTAAAAGCATGGAGCGTTATGTTATGTTTTCTAAATTGTATGTATACAGCATGTTATGAATGACATGATATCACGATAAATGAAATGAAATGTAACCCTGTTAGGATTATGTATGATATGTAGACTGAAAAAATGAGAAATAACATGTTAAGCATGAAGATGATAGCGGGGTTATTCTCATTAATGATAAAAGTAGAAATATTGGAGACCTCATGCATAATGTATGCTCATGCATTTGGGGGATACCCCTATTCCATCACGAGGATACGGACGCATACATCCAATGGTAGGACAACGATCGTTATGTTTTGCATAGTGCTGTCGTGACGGTTACTCATTCTAACGGGTGTCCGGCCTAAGGAGCTCTTAGAGTATGCTCGCCCGACAAGGAATGAGGCCCAGCGGTGTGCGAACTGACTGGTGTGCCCATACTCGCATGTATGGGCTATGTGTAGAGTATACGGTACACGTCCAAATTACCCGTTAGAACAACACCGTAGGAAGACAGATTGAAAGAAAGATCTCATCATCTCATTTGCAGGTGATTGTTGCATTTAACCCTAAAAGTGGGGTCACTTACTGAGTATTTCTTTAAATACTTAAGCCATGTGCTACTACATTTTTCAGGTTAAGGCAAGGCATTCCTGTACGGCTGACGACGGCATCGCAACTCGAGACCATGACACATGCATAGGATAATGATATTTATTTTCTTAGACTTAGGCTAGAATAGGATGTTTTTAACTTAAACTCTTATTTATTTTATTTAATCTTTTGTTGTGTCATTTTAAAGATGTTTTCGAAACACATAATAAGTCCATGGCTGTGTTTTAAGACAAAAGTTATGTTTTATGGAATTTAAATGAAGTCTTCAGCATTCAATGTTTATGGTACGTATACAGTAGCAACCTTAAATTAAGTAGAAAATTTTGGGTCGTTACAAAGGCATTCCTGTACGGCTGACGACGGCATCGCAACTCGAGACCATGGCACATGCGTAGGGTAGTCACATTTATTTTCTTAATCTTAGGCTAGAATAGGATGTTTTTTAATTTAAACCTTTGTTTATTTTATTTAGTCTTTTGTTGTGTCGTTTTAAAGGTGTTTTCAAAACACGCAAGTCGGCTTTGTTTTAAGCTGAAGGTTATGTTTTATGTAAGTTTAAATGAAGTATTTCCGCATTCATGTTTATGATATGTATACAGTAGCGACCTTAAATTAAGTAGAAAATTTTGGGCCATTACAAAGCAGACGCAAATCTCCGTCTACATATCAACTAGCAGCCTATAAAACCGCTCGAAATAAAAAAGAGTTCGTGCCACTCATTGCAATTTTTTGATCAATTAGGTGTAGGAAGTTATTTCATTAAGTTGAACCAGTGACTGGCGTACGTCCAAGTGCGAGCCACTCCTTTTCGACGAAATACATCTTAAATTAGGTCCAATATATAAAATTAATGCAATATAATATTTTATTCCAAAATTTAGCCGACTATATTTTCAACTTAAATTTGAATAACTATTATACTATTTATTAAAAAAAACGAATATATGTATATAATAAAATAATGTCTCAAACAATTGAGTTAAGTTTAGATTAGGTTCATTGTATTAATTCATACCATATTCATTTTGATTAAAAAAAAAAAATGATTCTCTTGGATGTATAATTTAAAAATCCAAGAGGAGTGATTATAAATTTAAGAGGTGATTTTGTATTGTGCATCGGAATGCAATGATTGATGCAAAAATTATTGGAAGAATTTATATTTAATATTGAAGAGTGAAGCCAAATATATGACATAATTATTAGGTGCGAAAAATTTATTTAAAATATTTCATAACGACACTATGACTTATACGTTCATTATAAGTTATTAAAACAATATGGGGAAAAGTAAATAACGTGAGTTTTAAATAAAACTAGAAAATAAAGCATTGCCCTAATCTAACCTAAGGGCTATGGAAGAAAACAACATGAGTGCATTTACATTAACTTTTGTCTCATAGTTGCCACCGTGATATCGTCATGTTTAGTCTCGGGTAAAAGTAAGACACTCCTGTACGGATGTACAGAGGTGTCTTACCTTTACTTGAAAAATAAGAGTAGGACGTTACTTGAGTATTTTAAGAAAGACTAAGTACGCTATTATTGGGGTCAGGAAATGCAATCATATACAATCATGTTTGGGACATATCATTTCATAAAACCCTATTTCATGGCCTTAAACTCTTCTTTTCAGTTTGAGCTAAAATTGGATGTTTAGTATTTCTTTGCACACGACCCACGTATGCACACATGGACCCACTAGGCGGGCGTATACGTACCCCTGGGCCTGCCTTTCAGCTAGCTCACACTCGTACTGCGAGAGCCATAGAGGGAAAGGAGCCCACATAGTATTATGGTGTACAGAATATCGTATCATAACATTATGGCAGACATAAATGTCGTAACATACGCGTCCATACTAATCATGACGAGAAAGTATCCCGATGCATACGACAAACAAAAATGCATGAGGTCTTTGTAGCTTCAAATCATATAATATGTAGATCGTGCATTCGTTCTTTCATAAATGTTTTCAAGAATACATTATTGACATATCAACATTTCACAGTCTAAAAAATAAACATGCTAACATGGTGTGCACAATATCATAGAATAACATAAGTCATAATACATCATCACGTAGTCTTGACATTACATAAGTCATAACACTACATAACATAATTTACATCATAGCAATCATAAAATACGACACAGGTGATGGGCCGTTCGCGGGTGAAGGAAAAAAATGTAGGCGGGTTGGCTTATGAGGTTCGGGCTAGAGCGTATGGGCCGCGGAAACCGTCAGGTTCTGGGCGACCTAAGGTAACTGGGTTCGGTTCGGGTTGCGGGATTCGGCCCTCGGGTCGAACTTCGTCCTCTTCGCCCAACTGCCTACACGTTTTTCCGGCAACCTTTCTCTCTCCTCAATAACGTCGTCCCGACGTCCTTTTCCCCTCTTTTTTCTCCGTTCGCGAGTCTCTTCTTCACCCTAACTCCATTTTTGGTACAGATTTTGTTTGTAAGGGCCTCACACTCCCAGATCTGGAGAAGTTCGAAAGTCCGACGTTCCGTCTTCCTTGCTGACGGTGTTCAGTGTAAAGGAATCATCTAAATCTACTCCTGATGTGTGTAAAGATTCTGGGATTACTTTTGTGGAGTGGAATGGAGGTTTTGACGTCGACCTCATATGGTTTCGCTTCGTTGGAGTTTCGTTGGGGTTTTCTGTTCCTTCTCGTTTTATCACTGTTTTCGTTCTTTTCAGGTCGTTTCGAGGTGGCTGAAGGTCGGGGACCAGTTCTGTGGCATCCCAGCCTTCGGCCGCCCTTTGTGGGTCGTGTGCAAGCGTTCGTCGGAGTTTTCGGCTCTGCCGACAACCCCCTTTTTTTTTCTTTTTTTTTTTTGTTTCGATTCTGTTACATTACCTACCCCTAAAAAGAACTTTCGTCCTTGAAAGTCTCGAACTCGTGGATCAACTCGGGATATTTTTTCTTTATTTTCTCCTCTCATTCCCACGTAGCTTCATCGATTTGGTGGTTACTCCACAATACCTTAACGAATCCTATGTTTCTGTTACGTAAGGCTTTCACTTCTCAGGCTAGGATTCTAATCGGTTTCTCCTGATAACTTAAATCTTCCTCGATTTTGAGAGGTTTGTAGTTTATTACGTGCGTAGGGTCTGCAATATATTTCCTTAACATAGACACATGAAATACATCGTGTACGCTTGAAAGTGAAGGTGGTAAAGCTAGTTTGTAAGCTACCGAACCTACTCTTTCTAAAATTTCGAACGGTCCAATGAATCGGGGGCTTAGCTTCCCCTTGCGTCCGAATCTTAGAATGCCTTTCATGGGCGCTACTTTTAGGAACACTGGGTCCCCCTCCTTGAACACTAAATTCCTACGCCTAACGTCGGCGTAGCTCTTTTGCCTACTCTGTGTGGTACGCATTTTTACTCTAATTTTCTATACCGCCTCGTTGGTGATGCGAACCAGCTCGGGTCCTACAATGTAATGTCCCACATTGGTTGGGGAGGAGAACAAATCACCCTTTATAAGGGTGTGGAAACCTTCCCCTACCAGACGCGTTTTAAAGCCTTGAGGGGAAGCCCGAAGGGAAAGCCCAAAGAGGACAATATCTGCTAGCGGTGGATCTGGGTCGTTACAAATGGTATCAGAGCCAGTCACCGGACGATGTGCTGGCCTTCTCGCTGTTCCCCAAAGGGGGGTAGACACGAGGCGGTGTGCCAGTTAGGACGCTGGGCCTCAAAGGGGGGTGGATTTGGGGTTGGTCCCACATCGATTGGATAAAGGAACGAGTGCCAGCGAGGACGCTGGGCCTCGAAGGGGGGTGGATTGTGATGTCCCACATTGGTTGGGGAGGAGAACAAATCACCCTTTATAAGGGTGTGGAAACCTTCCCCTAGCAGACGCGTTTTAAAGCCTTGAGGGGAAGCCCGAAGGGAAAGCCCAAAGAGGACAATATCTGCTAGCGGTGGATCTGGGTCGTTACAAATGGTATCAGAGCCAGTCACCGGACGATGTGCTGGCCTTCTCGCTGTTCCCCAAAGGGGGGTAGACACGAGGCGGTGTGCCAGTTAGGACGCTGGGCCTCAAAGGGGGGTGGATTTGGGGTTGGTCCCACATCGATTGGATAAAGGAACGAGTGCCAGCGAGGACGCTGGGCCTCGAAGGGGGGTGGATTGTGATGTCCCACATTGGTTGGGGAGGAGAACAAATCACCCTTTATAAGGGTGTGGAAACCTTCCCCTAGTAGACGCGTTTTAAAGCCTTGAGGGGAAGCCCGAAGGGAAAGCCCAAAGAGAACAATATCTACTAGCGCTGGATCTGGGTTGTTACATACAAGTTCTCGTTCTCCTACTTCGTCCCAGCACAATGGGGATCTACATTATTTTCCATACAACCCTTCAAAGGGTGCCATCCCGATGGTTGCTTGGAAGAGCACAATGAGGATCTACATTATTTTTCACAACGCTTCAAAGGGTGCCATCCCGATGGTTGCTTGGAAGCTGTTGTTGTAAGAGAATTCCATTAAGTGCAGTTTAGTGTCCCAACTCCCTGTGAAATCCATAACGCATGCCCGAAGCATGTCTTCCAGGATTTGGTTTAATCGTTCCGTTTGGCCATCCGTTTGTGGGTGGAAGGCGGTGCTAAAGTCGAGGCGGGTACCCATCGCTTTTTGGAGTCCGCACCAAAAGGCCGACGTAAATTACGGGTCCCGATCCGACACAATTGACACCGGCACTCCATGCAACCTCACAATTTCTTTAACATACAGTTGGGTGCAATTGTCTACTGTATATGTTGCCTTACCTGGTAGGAAGTGGGCCGACTTTGTCAGACGATCCACGACCACCCAGATTACCGTATAGCCCTTTAATGTTTTGGGTAGGCCTACTATGAAATCCATGGCAATGTTTTCTCATTTCCATTGCGGTATACTTAGAGGTTGTAGTAGCCCGGCGGTTTTCTACCTAGGGGCTTTTACTTGTTGGCACACCAGACACTTGCTCACGTACTCCGCGATATCCTTTTTCATACTTCGCCACCAGAAGTGTTGTTTCAAGTCTTGATACATCTTTGTTCCACCTGGATGTATCGAGAAGGGTGAGTTATGTGCCTCAGTTAGGATTTCCTTCTTCATTTCGCTCATGGGTGGCACACATAAACGTCCTTGACATAACAATCCGTCATCTGTTGACTTAGAGAATTCGTCCACTAGGCCTACTTTCAATTGGTCTAGGATTGTGCTTAGGCTTGGATCCCCACGTTGTGAGTCTATGATCCTTTGTTTGAGCGTGGGACGCATTGTCAGTCGGGCTATTTGGGCTGCCACTTCTTCGGTTACTACCGCTATGTCAGCCCATTCGAAATAAGTTCGCACTCATGGCTCCCTGGTGATGAGGGGCGACGAGTGTACTGCTTTTCGACTCAGTGCATCAGCGACTACACTTGCTTTTCTAGGGTTGTACTGGATGTCTATGTTGTAATCTTTTACTAGCTCTAACCATCTACGTTGCCTCATGTTCAATTCTTTTTGTGTGAACAAATATTTTAGGCTTTTGTGGTCCGTATAGATTTGGGTCTTTTCGCCATACAGGTAGTGTCACCAAATTTTTAACGCGAACACCACTGCTGCCAGCTCCAAATCATGTGTAGGATAGTTTTTCTCGTAATCCTTTAGTTGGCGTGATGCATACGCAACAACCTTGCCATGTTGCATCAGTACACAACCCAACCCCTTTTTGGATGCATCACTATAAATCACGTATCCCACAGAACTCTCTGGAAATGTGAGTACTAGGGCAGATACTAGTCTTTGCTTTAGCTCTTGAAAGCTAGCCTCACAAGTATCGTCCCAAACAAAAGGTACACCTTTTTTTGTCAATTGGATGAGAGGCGTGGCTATTCTAGCAAGTCCTGGACAAACCTTTGATAGTAGCCCGCCAATCCCAAGAAACTTCGTATCTCAGTGACCGTTGTTGGGCGTTTCCATTTCGTGACAGCTTCTATCTTATTGGGATCTACGAAGATTCCATCTTTAGACACTACGTGCCCCAGAAACGAAACCTGTCGTAGCCAAAATTTGCACTTTGAGAATTTGGCATATAACTTGTTCCCCTTAGAATAGTTAAGGCTTTGCAAAGGTGCTCTTGGTGTTCTAGGTCCGTTTTCGAGTATATCAAGATGTCGTCTATGAACACGATCACAAACGAGTCTAAGCACTCCTTACATACTCGGTTCATTAATTCCATTAATACCGCTGGGGCATTGGTGAGACCAAAAGACATCACCACAAACTCGTAGTGGCCCTATCTGGTTCGAAAGGCTTTTTTCGGTATGTCTTCATTTTTAATCTTAATTTGATGATATTCTGATCGAAGATTTATTTTAGAAAACACTGTTGCCCCACGTAGTTGGTCAAATAGGTCCTCAATACGGGGTAACGGGTATTTGTTCTTTACCGTCCTCTTGTTTAATTCCCTATAATCAATGCATAAACGCATTGAGCCGTCTTTCTTTTTGACAAACAACACTGGCGCACCCCAAGGGGACACGCAAGGTCGAATGAAGCCTTTATCTAACAGGTCTTGCAGTTGTGATTTAAGTTCTTTTAGTTCTGTTGGTGCCATGCGGTACGGGGCCTTAGAGATGGGTCCTGTTCCTGGTTCCAGATCTATTCCAAAGTCTACCTCTCGTGATGGAGGAGTTCCCGAGAGGTCCTCCGGGAAGACATCCATAAATTCGTTTACTATGGGTATTGTATATATGGGTTTTTCTTTTCCTTTTGTGTTTACTGCACAGGCTAGAAATGCCCACCCCCCTTGTTGTACCAGGCGTCTCGCTTTCATCATCGGTATTATTTTTGGGGTGGTACTTGTGGAGGTCCCTTTAAACTTAAAGGTAAGTCCATTGGGAGGTGTGAATATCACCGCTTTCTTATGGCAGTCTATGCTTGCAAAGTTTTTGGCTAGCCAGTCCATTCCTAGTATGACGTCAAAATCTGTCATATCTACTACCTTTAAGTCTACGTGGATGGTTTGTCCAGCTATTACCACTTGTCCGTCCTTTACTCTATTTTTCGTAACTAAGTCTACCCCTGCTGGGGTACCGACCGACAATACATGCATTAAGGGTTCTTCTACGAACCCTGCTTGTTTAACAAATGGTAAAGAGACAAAGGAATGGGTAGAACTAGAATCAAACAATGGAAACGCAAAGTGTCCTAGTATAGAAAGCGTACCTGTCACACGGTGCTAGATGTTCCCGCCTCTTTACTGGTCGTTGCATATGCCCTGGTCTGTGGGCGGGTTTGTATGTTGGGCTTTTGAATGACCGGTCCTCTAAGGGGTTCCCTTGGATTTCCCGAGCTCCTTGTAGGGCAAGTTCTGGCCACATGACCTGCATGTCCTCATATATAACACATACCTGAGCCCGCCAAACATCTCCCAACATGTTGTTTTCCATAGTTATGGCACAAGGGCTTCTTTAGTGTTAGGTATCGGGCTATTTGGGGTGGAGCAGGTAGCCTACTCTGATATCGAGGTCTCTGGAGCGGTGGTTGCAATTTTGTGGTTTTGACCTCGATAGGGTGTTTCCTCCCTGTGACAACCGTTGGCTCCGTTTTTTTCTCCTCCGGGGGTTCCTCTAGGGCCTTGGCCGTCCTTAGGGCCTCTTCATAGGTTTTTGGGTTAAAGGCCTCCAACATGCGGCGGGTTTTCGGGTTCAACCCCAACAAAAAATTTTCTGTCTGTTTCTCTTCAGTGTCAGCTAATGACGGTGCAAACCTTCTCAATCTCATGAAGTCCTGATCATAGTGATCCACCGTGCGATCACCTTGGGTTAAGTGGTTAAAATCTTGTTGTTTCTTTATACGGGTTTCCTTTGGATAATAATATTTCAGAAAGGCTTCCTTAAAGGTTCCCCACGTTGTAATTCCCCCGCCCGGGTTGATGCTCTGTTTATTATCTGACTACCCTACTTCTGCATCTTTTTGTAACACATATGTCGCACACGCCACCGTATGTTCATCAAGGCATCTCACTGATTCAAAGGTTGTTTCCATGTTTGCGAACCACATTTGAGCCGCTGTGGGATCTTCCTTTGAACCGACAAAAGGACGAGGGTTATATCGTCTGAAATCCTTTAACCAACTCGCACCACTATCCGGATGCGGGTTGTTGGCTGGTTGTATAGCTACCACATCCACCGGTTGCGTGGCCGCCGCGTTGGCTGGTTGCGTGGCCATTGCCGCGACTTGTTGCGTAGCTAACATCGTGGCATGTTGTGTGGCTAGCATGATTTCCATTGTCTTTTGGAGGGATTCCAACATTAACCTTGTGGCGGGGTCCAACCTAGCCTGTGGTGCAGTTTGTGGGGAGGTGCGTTTTCAGGTGGTGGTACAGTTTGTGGGGGAGGTGCATTTTCAGGTGGTGGTATAGTTTGTGGGGGAGGTGCATATTCAGGAGGTGGTATAAACGCATATGGTCCGGTAGTCGACCCCTCTTGGGAAGAGCTTCTATCGGCTTCTCCTCTTCCCCCTCTCCTAATGGAAGGTCGTCCTCTCCCTCTCCTACCTCTTCTACGTCCTCTGTGCGGCATAGTTCTAGAAACCAAGAAAAGGGTTCTAACTAAGCTTATGATTTACTTATAACATTCTCTACATTCTACCATATAATTCAGATAAACAAAACATAAATATCATAACGTAAAGACATGCATTGCATCAGATCACATCACAACACATATTCATACTGGAGCCAACCACATTAAATATATCACAAAGATTATACATTCCTCATTCTACATAAGGTATACCTGGCAACGTCAAGGCATCGGTAATTGGACCGTGGAACATGCCAAGCCTACTCTGAAGGCTAGTCTACAAGATCTATAACCTAGAGCTCTAATACCAACTGTAACGACCATAAATTTTACCTATTTAATCTAAGGTCATTACTATACCTTGAAATGCAGAATATATATTAAATGGGCCCTATTCATAAATACTACTTCTTCTCGCCTTTTATTAGCTCGTGAAAGAGAAAACATTACAAGGATAAAGAAAAGAACATTATTGAAATAAAGGAAAAATAACAAAACTAAAATGAATATTTTAGTCTACCCTATGGTTTATTATGCAAATACATTTCAACCTATACTAACCTATATGCAAACCGAATTCAGCCTAGACTACGAAATGGGAAAAAAAACAAGCAACTATCCTATGCATGTGCCACGGTTCCGAGATGTACGATGCCGTCATCGTTGTCACATGGGTGCCTTGCCCTTATCTGCAAAAGTAAAGTAGCACGAGGCTTAAGTATTTCTAGAATACTCAGTAAGTGACCCCCTATCGGGGTTATGCGACAATCAACATGCAATGAAATGATGGGACCTTATCGTTTCGTTTCGTTTTCCCTACGGTGCAATCCTAACGGGCAATCGTTGACGTGTATCATATACTCTACACACAGCCCATACGTGCGAGTATGGGCTCGCCAGCTAGTTCGCACAACGTTGGGCCACTGTCCTTATCCGGTGGGCATACTCTAGGAGCCCCTTATGCCGGGACCCGTTAAAACTAGAACCATCACGGCAGCGCTATGCAATGCATAACGATCGTTGTCTTGCCATTGGATGTACGCGTCCGTACCCTCGTGATGGGATGGGGGTATCCCCCCAGATGCATGAACACACATAATGCATGAGGTCCCCCTATTTCTCCATTTATCTTTAATGACCATAACCCCCTGTCACGTTCCATGCTTCATGTCATTCTCATTTTCAATTTACATTTCATACACATTTCTATCGGGGTTATGATTCCAGAAAGTTTATCGTATTTCTGTTGGTGTTATTATAACACATGCGGAAGCAATTTGGATCTTAGGCACGTTTAGAACATCAATTATAGTAAATAACTAGCATGTTCATAAGTATTAAAACTTAATGAGTTTAATACTAACCTTTTGTAGTCCAAACTCCTTTTTCCTCACGAACCGGTTTTGAACCACCACTAGTGTCTTCTCCACTATCCTCCGACCTTAGAACGGGATTGTGGAATCCGGTGAGTCACTAAACTTGGGAGGGATTTTGTATATGTGAAGAGAGTGTTTGTGAGAGGTTTTTCTCAAGGTTTTTCACCAAGAAGAAGAAGACCTTCCATGTACCATGATCACTCTATTTAAATAGTCATGTTTGCATGTTCATGCAAATTTGAGATCACCAAATTTTGACACTTAAAATTCCACTCAAATGTTTGGGATTACGTGGCAAGCATGCATGTTTGAGTTAACCAAATTTTGACACTCAAAATTCCACTCAAACTTTTGTGGGGTTTATTTGGCAAGCATGTAAGTTTGGTTAAACCAAATTTTGACACCTCAAAATCCCACTAACATGTATTTTTTCATTAAATGAAGTCAACCGTTTGACTTTCTTCATTTTAATTCAACAATTAATTTGAATAATGAATTTCAAATTAAAGTAACATTAAATGATTAATTAAACTATTTAATTAATATTTAATATTAATTCAAATGTCAATCCCAACACATAATTGATTAAGATATTTAAATCTTATTTAAATATCTCAGATTCTCTCTTTTTGTTTAATTCGTAAATAAAATAAAAACGTGGTTAAATATATCGTATATATGTAGCGCATATTCCCTAATTTGAATTCGAACACTTCGGACTCACTCGTCACACTCTTCTATTGTTTAGTCCGATATGGGCTAGTAGAGGGACCTAATGGACCTATAGATCATGGGCTCCAACGATCCAAGATTAACCGGCTAAACTCATTAACCTTGTTAACCAACATTAGTTAACTACTAGGACACTCCACTATAGCCTAGTAGTTGCACTCCCCTCACTATAGATATATTTCTGTCCATTTGATATAACCATGATTAGTAAGTCGATCCTTCACAGGTTGTTCGTAACTAGAGCTGGGTCAATTTACTGTTTTACCCCTGAAGTTACTTCTTGTTCCTTATGTCTCACTGATCCTCTAATGAACAATTGGTTTGTGGTCCAACCACTAAACCGAATCCCACTCAGGCCAATGAGAGGGTGGGGCCCCTTGTTCAAGACCTGGAGTTAGTGCTTAAGGGAACTACCTCTCTTCTATCTCTAAAAGTGGGTAGGAGTGAATTCCATCTTGCTCCCCATGTCCCCAACCATTCACCCAGTCTTACCCCTGAAATGGGAGGCCTATTGAGACGGCGAACTAGAGCCACTCTCACCCATGCAAATCTCTAAGGATAATTTCGAATAAACAGGAGTTCTTGGTTAGCTCAGGATTAAAATCGAGTTACCTAGGTTATCGAATGAAAAGAAAATCAGTCTCAACAGTAAACGACATTATAAAGTGAGAGTGGTTTTCTTCATGGTCCGATCTTATGCAATACTCATTGCATAGGACGCCCCCACTCACATGTCTTCACATGTACAATTTAGTGATCACATTGTTTATATCATATACAAAAGTGGGCCGCATCCATAGTGTCCCCAGAATAAGGTACTCAGCCTTATCCTTATACTATAGATCATTTTGACTATATACTTGAACTTGATCCACTCTTATGTCTCTACATATAGTTCAAGTAATCATACTATAGCCAGAGTGTTCTTAGTTTATTGGATTTAGATTAATGATCGTAAAGTTCACTTTATTCAATAACAATCTTTACTGAATAAACAACAATAATAACTTTATTGAAAATAGAATATGTTTTTGTTTACAAACTATGAGTTTTAGAACATAAAACCCAACAGTTTCATGTCATAAAATTCATGCGGTTCACATTCACATATTCCATACAAACATGCCATAATCATTCAAGGACCACATATCGTCACATGCATAACATATCACATCAAACTAAGCAGCATACATAGCATACATTCACGTTCACATGGTTTCATACTTAAGCACATTAAACTAGCATACAATTTAATGACACGTGCAAATCCACGTGCACGTGCTAACATACAGCAAATAACGCGTAACCTACGACGGGTGAGCCACTTTTACATGGTAGGCCTTAGCCGAAGTACTCCCTAGAATATAACGTAAGCTCCTAGCTCCTCGTGAACGTTCTACGCTTCCGTTGGTGGTTGGTTCCTATTGGTTCATTCGTCACTTTCATTAGTATTTCACAAATATAATTAATTCCCAACTTGAATTTGTGAAATACGACCTTAAAATGTTCTATTTTACCTTAAACAGGGCCAAAACTAAGTTCGGGAGGGTCGGAACGGTGACAAACGGGTTGGAAATAGGTTTCTCGAATCGAATAAGTCGCCGCCAAGCCGATTGAGCCGCCGGAGCCGAGGGGAGCCACGCTGCCGACGTGCCACGTGGCACAATCAGAGAGCGACGCATGTGCAGGGGTCTCGGGTCGAGGTGCGGGTTATCGGATCACTCGCGGGTCGAGGCCGTACTCGGGTGACGGGCCGTTCGCAGGTGATGGGCTGTTCTCGGGTGATGGGCCGTTTGCGGGTGACAGGCCATTCGCGGTGACAGGCTGTTTGCGGGTGAAGGAAAAAAATGCAGGCGGGCTGGCTTAGGAGGTTTGGGCTAGAGCGTTTTGGCCGCGGGAACCGTCAGGTTCTAGGCCGACCTAAGGTAACTGGATTTGGTTCAGGTTGCGGAATTCGGCCCTCGGGTCAGACTTCGTCCTCTTTGCCCGATTGCCTGTACGTTTTTCCAGCGACCTTTCTCTCTCCTCGATAACGTCATCCCGACGTCTTTTTTCCCTCTTTTTTTCTTCGTTCTCGAGTCTCTTCTTCACCCTAACCCCGTTTTTTGTACAGATTTCGTTTGTAAGGGCCTCACACTCCCAGATCTGGAGAAGTTCGGAAGTCCGACGTTCCATCTTCCTTGCCGACGGTGTTCAGCGTAAAGAATTCGTCTAAATATCAAATACTTAACGTGGCTCAAGCACATCCTTGAAATCGACATTCACGTGGATACTAATGCATGAAAAATATCAAATACTTAACCCAACCTTAATTCCAACCCTTTTTTTTACGTCATTTAAGATAACTTGATTTCTTCTTTTAACTAGATTAATGGTTTAACTAGTTTCATGTGTTACTTGGACTTTCAAGTCACATCCTCAAAACAAGTCACATCCTCTAAACCTTGCTAAATGTCCAACATCATACCCATTTACCTATATATCCTCACAAACTCATTTTAAAAGATTCCCGTGGTAGAAAGAGGGCACAGATAATTGGTATTGCAGAGGCATAGTGGATATCATTACATGTAATAGAAATTGGGATACTAAATCTAACTTCAAATAAAGGGTCTTGGAACCTTAACTAGGACAATACCTTTGAAACATCTTGAAATGGACTATTTTTCTACCCTAAAAAAAAAAGAAAAAAAAATTGTTAAAATTGTTTAGATTGAGCAATGAAATATATTGGTGTAAGGTATAGGGAAGATTACCATGGAACTTTTAGTTGATTTAGAGACAGATTCTACCATTGTAATCATGGCCATCCTTTGCCCAAATTCTTCTTAAATTTAAGACATATTGTAATCTATCTCCATAAAATTTCTATAACACTTTTACCATGATTGTAACACCTCATTGATACTTATAAATAACCTTAGAGGCTCTCAAAATGCAACCTAGACGTCTTTTCAACTCATAATTGTCATCATACTATTATATAGACATTATTCTCATATTCTCTAGTAGAGTTTAGGTGACATCTCCGTAGTTGGCCCCATAACATAAGTGTTGGGTTATGGAGCATGTTACTTATTTATAGCTCATTCTACGGTTAAATGCTAGAAATGTTAGCGAAAACCGGCTAAGTTAAATAGATTAGAAATGTTAAATGCTAATGAAATGAGATGGACCTCATACAGGAAACGACTCCCGACACTTTGAGCAACTTCAAGGGACGGAAGACAAGCGTACTCGAATTTAGCGAAAACCGGCTAAGGCCAACCAAGTAAGTGGTCTATGATGATGTTATATGATGACGACGATGCATGACAACATGACGATGTAAGATGTAAGATAATAAAATTTCTTAATATGACGTTATTTCATATTAAGATTCGATGATTTTCTTAAGTCACAACCCTAGTTAATGTATGAAATATATGTTTACACAATTATAAAAAATTTCAAATATGATCTATAAATATTAAAAAAAAAGGAAAAAAAAAAAAAGCTTACAAACAATACAATCAATTCATTATTTATATTTATATAAATCAAGATTCCTAATTAATTCATTATTTATATTTATATAAATCACAATAAATAATATTTATATTTGTTTATATAATTAATTATCTCTCTTTCTATATTTGTGAAATGTAAACTGAACAAATTATGATCAATTATAAGCATTAAAGTAATTAATTTTGAATCATTAAATAATATTTTTATATTAAATTTCGACCTCACCATCAAAAAGTAAATACTTATACACATTAAATAAATTGAACTTATTTTATTATAAATAATAGTTTTAATAAATATGGTATTATGTCGATATAAGTTATTAATAGAAATAATTTAAGGAAATATACTCATTTTAATTTATATTAATTTTTTTTGTTGATAATAAAACAATTTAGTGCATAACATTATTATCCTAATTTTTTCGATATAAATAAACAAAGAGAAAAAATAATAATAAGATACATATAACCACACTTAATTATTATCAATTATTTTATTTCCACAATGTTTCCAAATCGTCGTTACTTAGAACATTTACATCGAGATCGATGTGTAAACGATACGGGGTGGTCGAGAACTAAAGGGAATTGATAGCAATTTTCATCCCAGCTTGGCAGTGGCCTGGGGTGGTGCATATGAAGAAGTTCTGTCCTCTTGAGAGCATGATTTCATCCTTGCCTGAATTGAACACTTTGGCGCCTCTTGGAGCTATGCAGCTTCTATAACCCCCCTCGTCCACTGCCACCACGTTGTGAACGGTTGGGTTATAGTTGAATCCTACAAAAAAAAAAAAAAAAGTATCTATTCGTTTAGTTTATTATCAACAATGTAACTGCGAATTCGATCGGTCAGATACTATTTGAATATATTTTATATAGTCGTAATGTAACGACCGGCTTTCCCTCAAGGCTTTTAAAACGAGTGGACTTGTGTTTTGATATAATTTATATTATCTTCAGGATTTGGTTAGTAGAATATTTTGTCTTTTCTCGGACTTTCGATCCCACTTCTGTTTTTCATTCTTAACATAGTATCAAAGCATCATTCTTAACATATACACGATTACGCAAGTAAAACATCAGTTACTATTCAACTATCAAAACGAGAGTTGAAAACTCACTTAATATGTCACCGGCTCTAAACACCTTCCCATTAGGCCATCCTTCCGTGCCCAAGTTCCATCCGTTCGAGTCGCCAACAACAAAAGTTGTAGCAGCATCGCCATGTTCGAAGCCAAGCAGCAGCAGCAACGCCATTGCAACAGCCACCGTGCTCATCGAAACCGCTCCGCTGCTCCCCTCGTGTCGAGCCATTCGTGAAGCCGGAGTAGCTCTCAAAAAAGATATGGAAAACAGTTGTGTTCCATTGAAGCTTGGAAATGATGGTTATAAAGATATGTAAAACATACCGAACTTGCCCTTTTCTTTTCCTTTCTTTCCTGCGGAGAAGTAGTGGGCCGTTTAGCAATTGATTATGTCTCCTCCTTTGCTATTAAAAGAAAGAGAAACAATCTTCCTCCTTCCTCTAGATAGAGTAACCTCTCATTCCTTCCCCAATTATCTCTCCTCAATGCAAAAAAAAAAATCACAGTTTGCAAAAAAAGAACAGAAAAACAATAATTGACAGATTTAATTTGAGGTGCTTTACCCAATTCATGGGACAAGATTTACGTGGAGACAGATCTGATCAGTAAGATATATATTAAATCTTAATTTTTTTTGTCCTATTTTTTTTAGAAATCACAGCTAATCATGGTTAAATCTTCATTAAATCATTATAATTGTTTAGTTGAGTTAGAAACTAAATGCCAATAATTTATATGAATTCTAGTAAATCACATTAGATTAATAATATTAGATCAATAAATTTATATGAGTAGACAAATGAATAGATTAAAAATAAAATGGCAAAGAAAATTTATGAACAAAATTAAAAGGGAGTAATACAAATAAAGAGAAAAACAAGAAAAGTAAAAGGCAATAGAGTAAATACAGATAAAGAAAAAAAATAAGAAAAGCAAATACAGAGGACAGGAAAGCACAGAATGACTTAAATAACTCTATCAACTTTTTTATACTACAGAAACCATATAAAATAAGATTTTTAATAAAAACATAATTATATAACATTTCAAAACTTTTAACAATGGACTAATGTAAAATAGAAAAATAATTTTATAGAGTTCAAACTTGAAACTGATGTCATGGGCTCACATAGGTTGGCTTGGATTTCAAAGGACAGAATCGAACTTTCATTAAGATAACTTCTGGACATTAACCTAAGCTAATCAAGTAAGTGGTCTAACTATCGGCATAGTTATATTTGATGTTGACACGTGCCTCGTGGTTCGGCACGTGTCATATATATTGATATGTGTGAGTTGTTTGTGGATTGATATGCTTATCATATGTTATGTATATGTTATAATATGTGAATTACGGTACGATATGTTCAATGATATGTTTGAGATAGGATACGATAAGGATGCACAAGACGAAATGTGACGATAGGAGTAAGATACGTTCATGAAACGTTAAGGTTAGGTTACATACCGAAGTGCTATGGATATGAGAGATTCATAAAAGAATATGGTTAGGTTATGTGTAGTAAGGGATATGGGTAGAAAGGGATAGGTTTGTGATAGATTGATAGAACAATAGCGTTAGGATACGTTCATGTGATGATATGACTAAGGTACGTTCATGTAACGACATGATTGTGATAGATATAAGACGTTAAGCTATGATAAGTAAGGGAACGATATGACCACGAAGTGTTTACGCTATGGTATGATTATGATACGATATGTGAATGACGGATATATATATATAT